>NC_081415.1:567821086-568121086 GCF_030272615.1 Cryptomeria japonica | reverse complement strand
CTTCAAATCATATATCAAATCTTTTATAATATAAATTACATTCTAGATATACCAATATACTTCTAAAGATATTCAAAATACTTCTTGGGAATTATATTTTTCAAATCTTTCGGATGTATATATAATTAGCACCCCATTTAGAAAACTCATTATCAATCAACATTATAAATCAAGAATATTTTTTATTTTGTATTAATGAATTATATATTTGGCATATTAGCTTCCTTTATGAACCTATGTAAACCAAACTCCAATTTTAGTAACTTATCTAGCTTTGCTCTAAAATTGTGTCCATAATTGATCCTTTTATACCATCACATGACATAATAGGACCATAATAGGACCTTTATGCCATGACATGGCATAAACCTAAGCCTAAACTTTGATATCTAAAATTTGAAGAGTAATGTTAATTACTTTTAAGGTTATACTAATTTAGTGGTAACTTTTGTATTGCCTAATGAGGATTAAGAACAATTTAGGTACATATGTTCGGTTTTATTTCAATTTCATTTTCGAACGTTTTTGTTTTTGTTTCCATTTCATTTTTCATTTTTTTGTTTGTGTCGATTTTGTTTTGTTAATTATCTAACTTTGGTTTTGATTTCTAAATTTGTTGATTACGGTTTAGGGTTAACTGTTCAAAAATATTTTAGATCAAAATCAAGAATTTACAAATATAAAAAATAATTTATTTATATGCTACTATAAAAAAAAACTAAAATAATAAAAAAAAAAACTAAATAATACACAAAAAAACAAGAAAAATATACAAGAAAATTATGAAATGTGAAAATAGATGACTGAATGTGTACCTGGGATAGTGGTGGAGGCTTGAAGTTGAAACCACAGCACGGGGGCCCGTTTTTTATCTCTTCTTGTCAATTAACTATCACGGTGAAAATGATAAATTTGCCCAATAAAATGGTAAAAATAGAATTTCAAAACGGGGGCCCGTTTTATTTAGCTTCGGCACCCCATGACCTTTCAGCTCGGGAGGCCGAACCATTAACGGGCCCCCATTTTTTGAAAACGGGAGCCCATTTTGCGGAGTGCATTTTCCAATGCGCAGACTTCCACGAATTTGTGACTCATTAGCTTGCACATACCCTTGCATCCACTTGGGATACATTTATCTTGTGTTGTATCTATGGAAATATGTATCCTAGGTCGATGCAATGCAACCTCTACTCCACCAATACCAGAGAGAAGAGAAAGTACTTTAATTTAAAGCCTTTAAATAAAATGCTTTCAAGACATATATTAGGTATAAAAGGAAGCCTACCCTGTCATTTGAAGGGGTTTACCTACAATTCAAGTGATCTCTTAATTATAAAATCAATTCAATTCCAAGTGAACAAGCAATCAAACATTCGTCAAGAATTGAAGGAGAATTAAAGTTAAACCACACCATTCTGCATGACATCCTAAAACCTTGTGTGAGGATTCAAGAAAGATTCATCAGGGTATCATGTTCAATTTTAAGCATTTTGTGTGTAGGAAATTGATTCAGGAGTTACGTGTGAAGAAATTGGCAAAGTAAATGATGACAATCAAACTCAATTTTTGATGGCATGAAAAGAAGAAGAGTAGACCAGTTCCATACACCTTCCTTTACTATTTTAAAAATATCATCGACCAAAATATTGTGCTGCAGTAGTATGGAGTGCATTTCATCTATTTTATGCCAAAATATTTCATCGGTGTATATATCACTTAACAAACCACCTGATACTTAAATGACATGTCTATCATATGCAAGACAACCGATACTAATCAGTATGTGTTAGTTAAGCCTGATAACAATCAATGTTCATAGTTAATATATTAACCGATATTAATTGGAGTGCATTGGTTAAGCCCGATAATAATTGGTGTTCATAGTTAATATGTTAACCGATATTAATCGGAGTGCATTGGTTTTAATGTAAATCAATACCAATCGGTATTTTATGCTATGAGATTTACAACCGATTATTATCGGTAGTTAAGCATTGATTGAACTTTTCAAGTATGGCTGAATATATACAAATTTAAGAATGATCATCGATCAAATGAAGGAACAATAGCTTGAAGTCTTCATCATAGTTTATCGATAGGATAGATGATTGAATGAGAGACTTCATTTATCTCTCATTCAATCATTTATCTTACCGAGGCTATCATGCATTAACAAAATAGAGGGACCTTATATCAAATTAAGGAAGGCATGAGAGTGATATATGTATTAGTGTAATTATTGTACTTTTTGAATATTTATCCTTGGTTACATTCAGACCAAATTACAAGTTACATCACCCTATCTACAAGTTACATTCAATATAGGACTACAAGTTACATCACCCAATTAGGGTTGGACCAAATTACAAGTTACATTTATAGGGTCTGTCCTATTTGAGCTAGCTACTATTTCAACACATTCTAACACATGTATCTATTTCTATGCAATAATTAGTAGTAGCTACATAGACTAGCATGGTACATAAGTTCTTTTCTAATAGTGCCCTTCATATGCAATTCTTTCAAGATTATTTAGTTGTATCTACCTTCTTAGGTTTTGCAAATGGAGATTAGATTAGGTTATGTATCTACTTTCTTGCTTTGTAATTCTCGTTGTGTTTAATACATTTTTATCCCTTTGGTGTAAAAAAAAAGGTTGATGATAAATATCTATGTTGTCTATTAGTTGATTCCCATGACAATAAGTGGTTAATGTTGATACAAAGTAACACTAACAGGAACCTTTGATGACAATCTAATACACATCACTATTGAACTTACCCCTATCTCATATAACCCTATGTTGGCTAGGCCCGACCATAATTAGAAGATCCTAATTACTACTATCCTAAACCTTGCATTGACCGTCACAATTTCACAGTGAGTTCAGTTAATTAGTCCATTAGCGAGATTGGGAAAAAAGTTTGGTATTGAGTTAGGTGTTTGTGGAATGTTTAAGGAGGTACACTATCATCATAATTAATGTTAGAGAGTGTTGTGTGAAGAAGAATGGCCACGAAAGGAGTGACTCTCATAAGTACTTGAGACTATCACAAAAAGTGAGTGTTGTAGCAGTGAATCTTCCTTTGACCTTTGGGTGTTTGGGAGGGTAAAGACCCATGGTGGTATATGTTGAGTGGTTGGGACCTGGTAAAGACCCACATATCAACTATCTACTTTGACATCCTAGGATGGTGTCCACCTACTCTAAAACCTTGTGGGCACTCTTTGTCTGATACTAATAAATACATAACATGTGCCTTTCATATAACCCTATGTTGGCTAGGCCCCACCATAATTAGAAGATCCTAACTACTAAAAACACTAGATTCTCACCTAAAAGGTTGTTGAATCATAGAAGGCCTATCTTGATAGCCCTATAGTATCTAATACCTAAAATATCCTTGTATTGATAATGGTCACATGTGAATACCCTATGGCCCCTACTATGCTCTAGACCTTTGTCCCAAATATTGATACTATTGAGTTTTTGTTTGTAAATCATATAGTAAGTCTAAATTATCTTTTGAAGGATGGGGAGGCCTATGGACACTTTAGTCCCTTCATCAAGGCTACAAACTTCTCTCATGCCCCTTGTGTCCTCTCATGTACCTCCTTTTCCATAAGAGACTTTGTCATATCAACTATAAACTAGTTTGGATTGGTCATGTGTATGAAAACTGAAATTTTGGGCTTTCCACTCCTAATGAAATAATTGACAAGTAACTTGTCTTGAATGTAATCTACAAACTACAAGAACTCCAAAAACTAACTCTCATGTTGAGCCACTATGAAACCTTATTATGTAAATTGTGAAACTCATCTATGCATCTCTGTCAAAAATATTTTGAAATAGAACACACATTGAAGCACTCCAAAATGGTATCTGGAGAGGGTTTCCAATGTGAGTTGGTGCATTTTATCCTCCCAATACCACAAGGTGGAAGCAAGTCCTCTCAAAAATTGCATTGAAAATTATGCCTTTAGATTTCTCACATATAGATTCAACCCAAAGCATAAGTCCAAGCTAAGTAACCAAGACTTATCCTCAGCTCCATTTGTGGATCTTAAAAATGTAGAGGATTGGAGATGAAGAAACTCTCGAATATGATTCTTTGGCTCATGATATGTGCTTGCTATAGTCTATACCTCTTTTATTTATGCATGATGAGGCTAGGTAATGTGTATAGATCAATATTCTATCTCCTCTATGTGTATTTCCAAAATTCAAGGCGAACTCCTAATAAGCTCCCAAGATGAAAGTATTTTCTCCTCTACTACAAGTGGATCCTCATGGCTTGTAATATTTGAGGTCCATACTCGCGATAATCATCTTGGTGAAAACTCTCAAAGTGATATGACCCTTCCTTCCATTTCCTGCACCCTATTTTCTAACCCACACCTCATAACCTTTACCTCACTTCCTATCTTTATTACCTTCCATCTACCTTTCATATCCCCTATCTTAACTTCCTCCACTTTCCTACATCCTATCCTAAATCTTAACCTCATACACACTTACTTTTACTTCACCTACCTAACCTCATTCCATCCTTCACATCCTTTTATCTCTCCCCATTCACTTTCCTACCTTCCAAACCCCTAACATATCCTCACTTACTCTTTCACCATTACATCCTTCATCACTTACCTCCCTATCTTATCCTAACCCACACCTCATAACCTTATACCTCTCAACTTCCATTTTATACCACCTTCCTAACAGTACACTTATGCTCCCTTCCAAAACACCGACAAAAAATAGCACTCGATCACTACACAGTGCTCTCACGGTTCTGCAGTAGGGTTTTTTTGTCACAACCATATATACCAACATCCATATTAGGATATATTTTACATAATGGCACTTGATCACGCAGGTCTAGGTCATCCCTCTCCTTAATTAGGATATATTTTAAATATGGAAAGTAGTGTTAATATGTTTCAGGCTTACTATTTTATTCATTATTTAAAATGCAGTGTTTAATTAATACATGATTATAGGATTGTTCAACGGTTTAGATCTTTTAAGAAATTATTCTTTTAAATCGATCATATCATATTACATAAACCTCTCACCATCTCTGCTATTGGTAATTAATCTGATAAATCTATAATAAACTTTGAATCTAAATATTTGAATATGTATAACAATGAATTTGCTAATTATACCCTACCTTTTTTTCTTCAACCGGATCTTGTAATTCCCAATTTAGAGTGAAGCGATGATAATTGAAATGGCCACCCTAACAAACACATCCTTTGGCTCAAATGCAAAAGGAAAGGAAATCGGTGCTACGATAGCTAACCATTCCTACATCCTACAATGATTAAACCCACAGGGAACCTATGTTTGCCTCCTTCCTTCATGTTCATCGGGGGATGGCCCAAAAATAATTTCTCAACTTACTAGACCCCCACCCACAACTTCTTGAGTGCGTAATCGATCTGGATTCTTTCGTCGGAATCGGCATGGGAGTAACCACTTCATTCAACGGCTGCAACACTAGTAGTAGATAGCTAGGATAGTTGACAATTAAACCCACTAGTTCCCTACAAAGGTGTGGTTTTGTAATGGCAGAGGCAGGATGAAGAGGCAGGATTTATGAAATGACTTGGTTTTTTTATTTTTATTTAAGTAATGCCTGTGGTCATCGGAATTTTGATGAACGCGGGCACTTTTTCTTAAAAAAACCCAAATGTCATTGCCAATTCGTTCTCCGTCGAAACCAAATGTTGCATTATCGTCGGAATTTCGATGAAAGCGAGCATTTTTTCAAAAAAATAAAAAATTTGATCACAATATACCTTCTCTGTCAGAAATCTCTGTTGGAATTTTAGGCCAAATGTATTAGTGTTAGGACAACATAATTAAATGAAATAATATATGTGTAAATATAAATGAAATGAATGTACATAGATGAATAAAATGAATCCATGCATGTGTAAAAATATAAAAGAATCAATCCCCTTAAATACCCCCTTAAATCCCCTTAAGACCACTTAAAACACCTTAGGACAACATAATTAGATGAATCCAAACAATATAATTAAATGAAACAATATATGTGTAAATATAAGTAAAATGAATGTACATAGATTAATAAAACAAATCCATGCATGTGTAAAAATATAAAAGAAGATCAATGACACAAATATGCCCTTAAATGCCCTTAAGACCACTTAAAACACCATAGGTCAACATAATTAGATGAATCCAAATAACCTTATTAAATGAAAAAATATGTGTAAATATAAATAAAATGAATACATAGATGAATAAAACATGTAAACTCAACATATAAAACGTAAAATAAATGCATCAAAAAAACTAAATTTCCACAAGTTATCCAAATTGTTACACATGTCTAGAAATATCTAAATATATATTTGAGTTTATCAAAATACTTGACCTATCTAATATGTTTTACTTGTTCAAACATGACAAGTGAACTTAAAGCTCGTGCTACATATAATCTGGATCCTCCCTATCTTTTATAATTTCTAAATTTTTTCATGATCTTCAATTGGTAACCTCCACTTTTGGTTGCCACGTCCTCTTCTGGGCAGTGTCTCCAACTGCAATAAGTGACTATAGTATAGAAATTTTTGGCCATGCATATAATCAATGAATGTTACACCATGTGTATCTATCTTTATTTGTTGATAATAGGTTCCTTCAACAACAACAAAACTAGTGGGATATTGTTGCCCATCATCATCACTGACTAATTCCAATAACTTCCATTTTGGTTGTGTGCATCTCAGTAGATAATAATCTACACTTGTAGCATTGTCAGGATCAAGAATCACTTCAAAAATATCACTTGTGAAAATAGACTGTGCATGTATATATATTACAAGCAATATTAGTTCATTATACAATTTTAAATTAATGAAGAATTTAAAAATTTGTACATGTTCATATATGTAATTTACAAACTATGCATGCATGCACCTGTAATAACTAAATCAGAAACACATTCATAATCAGCTAA
This sequence comes from Cryptomeria japonica, assembly GCF_030272615.1. Taxonomy (NCBI): domain Eukaryota; kingdom Viridiplantae; phylum Streptophyta; class Pinopsida; order Cupressales; family Cupressaceae; genus Cryptomeria; species Cryptomeria japonica. The sequence continues at coordinate 568,114,088 of NC_081415.1, read as the reverse complement.
ATATAGAGGATCATGAATATCAATAATGTCACTATCTTCGTAAGGAGGCATTGTGATTAAATATTTCATATCCCATTGCAAAACATATCCATTAGCAATATTTTGGCAGTGAGTATCTTTGTTGTTCGCAATGCACTGAACACAAAAGCATGATTTTCCTCTTGCAAGAATAACACGAGGCTTGCTAAATCCCATAGTCATGACTTGATGAGAACTTCTAATACCATTAATTGATTGACAATTATAAGGATTTGATTGATCAATATCTGATAATACATACAAAAATTATTTAGTCAATTTTAGTTCATTTCACACACACATATCTCTATATATATATATATATATATATGTGTGTGTGTGTGTGTGTGTGTGTGTGTGTGTGTGTGTGTGTGTGTGTGTGTGTGTATATACATATCTATATATATATATATATATATATACATATCTATATCAATATCTGATAATACATACAAAAATTATTTAGTCTATTTTAGTTCATTTCACACACACATATCTATCTATCTATATATATATATATACATATCTATATATATATACATATACATATCTATATATATATCTATATCTTTAACTTCCCAAAAATAATGGTTGTTGTAAGTTGTATCACGACTAGCAAAATGATTTTTACAACATTCAATAATATCATTAGAATTACGTATGGTGTTACCTGTACAAAAGCTCTTTCTTTAGAAAATTGGACAACCCACATGTATGTATATATATATATATATATATATATATATATATATATATATATATATATATATATATATATATATATATATATATATATATATATATATATATATATATATATTAATCTATGAAGATAATTTACCTGCAAGTTCATGTTGGCGAAGTGCATGCTTCACACTTGCTCATGCTCCATCATGCTCTCCTTTTCCATGTCCACTCTCAAAGAATTTCCACAAAAACTTTATGCTACGTCAAGCATGTTGTAGGGATAACCAGTTAAAAGCTTTTATAGACTTAAATTTCCCTGACATGAATAACATATATATTAAATATATATATTTAAGCTTTTGACCTATTATATATACAATCAAATCATATATATATAGAAAAACAACTTAAATAATCAATTTCAAATCTAATTTATTTACCGGCACATCCATCTGACCAAATGCAATGTTGTGTACATTCTATCCCACGATCTTTAATATCTTCAAAAAACATTACAAAACAATGTGCTACATAGCTCCTATCATGACACGTACCATCACTGATATAGAAATGGACCTCCTTGATGATAATGCGTTCATTTTTAGTACTCTCTATACCATCCACATGAAATTGTGCATGTCTATAGCAAACTTGTACAAATATTACAACTTGATCAAAATGATAATATTGACTTTGAAATTTTGTGTGAGGACTAAATCTATAGTTCTCAAAGAAATCTACAATTGAAAGAATAGAACTTGCTGGAAAACAATTCTTTGAATCATGAAACTGTTTAGCCTGCCATCTTGCACCATGACAATGCTGGATATGTGGATATATATCATGTTATGAAATCTATCTATAAACTGAATGTAGGGCAATTCACTCTCTTTCAACATAATTTTTTTGGATTCAGTTTTTGACTTACTTTGCTATGTCTCATATTCAAATCTCTCACATATAACTAGTGCATGAATATCAATATTCTTAGTTTGCAACACAAACTTACTCAAAGATCCACAATCATTGCATTAACCTTTTATACATTGTTTTTTCAACTCATCTGAATCATCTAATTTATCACATAAAATAGACTTGAAAAATTGTGTTGTACTTGTAGGAATGATTAGATTTGGATTAATTGTGTCCATGAACTTCTTATATGATTGCAAGTGTATATGAAATTCAACATGATTTCGACACCAAATTTTACGTACCTTATTTCTGCATATAAAGCAAGGACGAAATCTCTCAAACATCCTTTGGAAAATCTTTATATCTAAAAATTCTTGCTTGAATGCTTCAAACAATTCACTGTGTTTTGTATCTAAGAAATGTTTTGGATGTGTAATATTTTTACCATATTCATCTATCATCTGTATAGTATCCCTTCTATTGGAAGAAACATGAGATTGGTTGGTCCAATAATCAATGACCTGTCTTTTTACATCTTCAGAAATTTTGTCTTTTCTAGGAATCCTACAGATATTTACCCAATTATTTTCGATTTTTTCATCCAGCATATTTCTCTTCCTAATGTATCTTTGAACAGTTCTTCTAGATACATTCATTAATTGAAAAATTGCATTAACGTTTTTTTTACGAGTCAATTCCTTACTAGTAATCATAGTCATCAATGTTCTACATGTAGCATTTAAATCAACACCTCGACTTGTGCTCTCAATACAATTCAATGCTTCTTGTAAATTTTCAATTATAGTTTCTTTTATTAATGTATCACTAGAACTTTTCTTATTACCAACACCCAACAAGTCTAGAACATGTTTCATTTCCCTTTTCCTAAATAACTTAGCAAATGATTGTGCTCTTCCAACTATTGACTTATTTTTAAAATAATCATCCCACAGTTTCCTACAATGCAATTTTAATGTGCTTTCAGGTATCATATATTTAGATGGAATTTCATTGAAAAGACTATCTTCATCCATTTCCATCAAATTTTTCATACCAAAAAAAAAATATCCATCCCCTACTTGAGTAGATGTTTCTTGAACTTCATCAGGTTGATCTTGAACAACAAAAGATTGTTGTTGACTACGTTTTGTATGACCTTCCATCTTATCGTCCCTATTATGATCATACAACCTTGATCTAGTCCTCTTATTCCCCATTGCAAGAAATATTTAGATCTTCAAAATTTTGTGCTTTGAACCTAAAAACAACACATGCAAATATGCATATCTTCAAAATTTAGTGCTTTGAACTAAAAAGGTTATATATCTAATAACTTTTCATCAGTTCTTAGAAAAAAAAAATGTAATTAGTGAAATGTATAAATAATTTGGCATTCTTAAACTTAACATGTGTAAATTTCATCCATTTAGATCATTTGTCTTGAAGTCCAATTTTTATAATTTAGAAAATGAAAAAATAAAGCTCAATAAATTTAGGAGCATTGATAAAAAGTAAGAAATTTTAAGTATATACTTCAATTAGATACATTTGACTATATGCAATGTACATATGAACTTGATTTAATAACATTAATTGCTTGAAATCACTTAGCTAATATATATAGAGAATTTGAGTCAAGTATTAAGAAATAAAATATAATGTAATTTCCTGTACTAAATAGTGTTGGATATATGGCCAAGAAATGGTTATCATCGTATCGCAGTGACTAAAGAATATGATTAATCTAAAAAATATTTTATTTCCCAAAGAACATCTTATATTGTAAATTAAGCATGATTGAAAAAATAATTTCAAATAACCTACTTGGAAAGGGTAGACGCCTTCCAAAAAAAAAATCAAAATCTTCGCCCCTTTACAAAATTAGAAATATTCTCCCCTTCATAATCTTCCTACTCACTCCAAAATGCCAATTTTTTTTTTTTTTAAAAGTATTGTTTGCAAAAGTAACTCTTATTATTTTCGTACTTGATTGATTTTTTTTTTAATGCAAAAAATAATTCTTTTTTATATGTGGTTCAAGCAACCAGTCGTGTCGGCCTTCATAGTTCCGCCTGGAACCCTTCCGCTTGAAACGTTTTTAGTCGGAACGTTTCTGGCCGGAAAGGCTTATGTGGAATGCCAAGTGGCAGCAACATCAACAAAAATGATGATTTTTTCAAACTCGTCACTTCAGCAACAAAATTCAATAGGTAAATTAAACTTATTAAAAAAATTAAAAATACCCTTTTTTAGAGATAGAAGTCACAATTCTTCTCATATACTTTTTTAAATTTTTTTATTACATTTAATATATAAAAAATTAAAAATACTACAACTAGGTATTCTTTTGTTCGATATGAGTCTTCTTTGAAAAACAAAAATAAATATCAAATCACTTCAAAAAAAATGAAAAAAATATGGTTCACTAGAAGAGAGAGTCTTCTCCGAAAGGGTATTTTTTAGTTTTTGGATTACCATAAATTGAATAGACAAATTGTGGTGGGAGACAAAAACTGTCATATTCTGGTGTATTCGACTTCCAAATGCTATTACAAAGAAAATATACATCAATTTTTTTGTATTTTTTTTCATACACTATATAAATATGTGATCTATAACTGATATCAAAATGTGAAAAAAAAAGTTGATTTACATTTACTTTTGAGGTGGGAACCAAACCCCCTATTTTTCAGCAATAAAAAATGGACTTTAGAGCTAAAAAAACATATAAAATATTGACAAAAAAATTTCAAAAAATAGTAGACTTAAACTTCCACAAATTTTACAGCATCTTCAAATTCAAAATGCAAATGACACTTTTATGGCGACGAAATTGAACAGTTATTGTTGTGTTAGCCTTTTCTTTTGTAAAAGTGTGACACGGGTTTGTAGTTTTACCCAGGGGGTAAATGCATGATCATGTGTCATACTTTAAGCCAACTATGGGTAGTCTGACCAGACTCAGTCCGGCAAGACTACACCCGGTCCGCATGGTGCTGAAATGGTGCCAGGAGTTCGACCGAACTATCGGTTATATAAACTGATATTTTCCCCAACGACCCCCATTTGCACACTAAAGAGCTTTGGGAGTTTAGTCGGACTCACAAGGAGTATATATATGTGTGTATATATATGTATATATATATATATGTATATGTATATGTATACATATACATATATACATATACATATACATATACATATACATATACATATACATATACGCATACATATACATATGCATATATACATATATACATATATGTATATATATATATATATATATCCGGATCATCAACAACAACTAGTTCATATATGATTGACATCAATGCCAACAAATGCATCCAAATGTGCCACAATAGTCGCTTTTTCAATTGTAATCAATTGTATCATCGTAAATTATACACCATTAATTAGGGTGTCCAATTTCACACTTTGATAGCACTCATTTTAGCATGTCTCATTATACTATGCATTATAAGACTTTCATGCACTTAATTAAAAATATTAGTCCTTTCTTCATGTTAACCTCACGACACTCCTATTTGGGACCTTGATTTTAGGTGATAAAATTTTATCTTCTAAACATCCTAATTTATCATAGATCCCTCCCTATTTTAAATCTCAAGACATGTTTCTCTTACCTAAACATTATGTATTATTACACAAACTTAATTTTGGCATTAGAATTTGTTAAAAATGGCTATGGAGATAGCCACTCAATATCTAGAGGCCTTTTGTGTAGCACAATAATGTGAGAGAATAATAGAGATAAGAACAAATTTTATTCTCATCAATGATGCAATGAACTAGTAAAAAATACATAGGAGACCACCTTGTTTATATAGACAAGGTGAGTGAATGAGACAAAGACATATGTTGTCTCATGGCATGATAAAAAAGTGAAAATATTTCATTCCACCTAAAGTGGAAAATTTATAACATGATAACACCATTTAAGGTGGTTCACCCACCAAAGGTGGAAAGTGAAACCATGGAAGATGAATATGAAAAACTGATAAAGTGATATGTCCACCTAAAGTTGAGATGCTCCAATTACTCCTATGCAATTCCCTAAGTAATTTTAAGTAAAGTGTAATTAGGTCCTAGGAAAGAATAAACCAAGGTAAAATGCCTTAATTACACCAATACCCCCCTTAAGTGGAACTTAGGGTAATGTAGACTCAACCTAATAATGCAAGATAGGTCTTGAAAACTAGGCCATGATAGGTACCCATGTACAAATGTAATGCAATCTCTCACAAACGGAGAAAAGGAGTAAACTTGGAGGGAGAAAAATCCACCCCAAAAGAGAGATGAAACACACAATACTCTCAAAGAATAATGAAAAGGACAAAACCTTGAGTAAGGATAAAGTCCCCCCATAAGAGAGAATGGAGATGTGAACTGACCCCTCATGATGAAATATCCTGCAACCCCCTAGAGAGCTCGCAAATCATTAAACCTACTCTTAGTGAAGGGCTTGGTGAAGATGTCTGCAGCTTGCTTTGTTGTAGGACAATATTGCAAATCAATGACCTACTCCTATATCAACTCCCGGATGTACAGGGCATGTAGATCTCGATCTTTTTGGTCTACTAATGGTGAGCTAGATCCTTTGATATTTTAATTACACTTTGAATATTATAATGAAGGATTGTAGGTGATGGAGTGGTGAATCCAAACTCAGAGAGAACATTTTGAAGCCAAATAGCCTTAGTGGTGACATTAACAACTCCTTGATACTCAACCTTACTTGAAGAGAGAGAAATAGCATGTTGCTTCTTTCTTTGCCAACAAATGAGGTTGGAACCAATGTTAAAATTGTATTCAAAAGAGGACTTACTATCATCAAGATTGCAAGCACAAGCTGAGTCTATATACCTAACCAAGTCAAGTCCTATACCTATTGCAGTGTAAATACCAAAGTGATGTGTAGCCTATATGTAGTGCAAGGTATGTTTGGAAGATTTCCAATTAAGCTCACGTGGTTCCAGCATTAAGCGTCAAACCATGCCAACTACAAAGGAAATATCAAGAGATGTGTGAGTCAAAAAAATGAGACTCCCAACAAGTAGATGACACAAAGTAGCATCAACAAGTGGAGTGAAACACTTAGCCTCAATCTTGACTCTTGAAAGAAAGGGAGTCAACATAGGCTTACAATCAGCCATGTGGAATCAAGAAAGAAGATCAAGAGAATTCTTGGGCTAAGAAAGAGTGATCCAAGAAAAGGACTAAGATATCTCAATCCCAAGAAAGTAATACAAAAGGACCAAGTCACTCACAGAAAATCTATCATGCAAGGAATATTTGACACTACCAATGATCGATGAAGTACTCCCTACAATGAAATTCATCAACATGGAGCACAAGTAGAAAATGATAGTCATCTTACTATAAAATATAGACATTTAGATCTGATGCAGGAGCATCACTGGTTCATGAAAATCTTGCATCAACCAAATATATTTCCTTTCTATTTTGTATTTCATTATGCATTTTCTAGCATTGCCTCACTGAATCTTGAGGAGTTGGATTTTTCTTGAGGACTCGATCATCTACCTTATTCCCAAACCATGGAGCATTTGGATCATTTTCCAACTAGTTATCGCTACCAATTTCCAAGATAGTTTTATGGTACCGGTTGCCTGGTTGTAATCTATCAGGATCTACTAGATCCCTCCCGTAGCTTGTGGAGCCCTGAGTGCTGATTCCAATATTACTTAGTGTGTGGCCGACCTTTTCCTATGATCTACACTCCATCCTTTGGATTTTTCTAGAGGAATTTCTTTCGTGGAGGTTGATCTTGTTGTTTTTACATGTTAGGTCTTGTTCTTCGGCATTTGATCCTTTTTGGACCGACTGGATCCCTTTGGATCATATAAATCATTGTAATTGAGCATTATAATGTAGGAAAAGTAGAGATAACCTAAGAGATAGAACATAGAAGATGGATCTAAAGATTTGAGGTCCCAGTTGTGACAAGTTCTGTAATTAAGCATGTTTGAATAGGCTAGTGAGCCATTTTCTGTAACACGGTTGCTACTGGTTGATTGTAAATAGTTTTCATGATATAATTCATTCAGTTCTACATTGTCTCCATCATATCTTTGTGTTTCTATTGTGTTTACTTTTGTTGACTGGCCCGAGTAGATATCTTTGAGGTCTCTCCTAACCGGTGACTACACTAAGTGGTATTAGAGCGAGCTTTCATTCTGGAGATTACGTTGTCCTAAGGAATTTTGTTGTAGGGTGGCGGAATAGGATACAACTTGCAGCTAAAGAGGATTGGCATGAAGATCGCACAAAGAGGAAATAGGAATGGTGGAGCATGTGGGAATGTATACCTTGCTATGATGGAAATGTTGTGAGGAATTGTAGCCCTATTGGAAGCCATTGAGATAGCCTAGCGAAGAGGCCGACATATTGAAGATGTGAGTAAAGATGAAGGAGAAAAAACCCCAATAGAACAAGTAAACCCATCAGTGATTGATCCAGATGAAGAAAGGTTTTTTAGGGTTTTGAGTAGGGAAAATACTAAACCTCATTTTACCCCACCCGAATATGATGGAAATTTGGATTCAGATGAATTGATAGATTGGATCTTGGAGATGGAGAAATATTTTGATTTTGAAAACACTGCAAAAGAAAGAAAGGTGAAATATGCATGTACCCAGTTGAAAGGTCATGCATCTCTTTGGTGGGAGAATTTCCAGGTTGATAGGTAGAGAAGAGGTAGAGAGAAGATCAAAACATGGGATTGGATAGTTGCTAAGTTGAAATCAAAATTTATGCCAGTTGATTATCAAGTGAATCTATTCTAGAAGTTGCAGAATTTGAGACAAAAGGAATCTAGTGTGAAGGAGTACACCAAAGGATTTTACAAGTTGCATATCAGATTCAGACATGTTGATGATGAAGTTGAACAAGTTGCAAGATATTTGAATGGATTGCAGGTGTCGATACAAGATGAACTCAGTTTGATCAGATTGTAGAGTGTCAAACAAGCTTACTAGTATGCTTTGATAGAAAGAGAGAAGCTAAACAAAAGACATGAGTAGAGGTAGAGAGATATATGTTTAAGGTTTTCCGGAGGAAGATTTCAAGAAGGAAGAGGATATATCAGAGGTGGAGGAACCTGTACGGATCAAAACAAGGACAAGGAAGTGAGCAAAGAAGGTAATTCATACTAGAAATATGATAGAAATTTCTACTAGAGGAGAGAACCAGATGGCTACCAGAATGGGAATTTTGGAAGAGATGACAAAAGACAAGACAAGAGAGTGTTTAGAGGAACTTTCTATAAGTGTGGAGGAGAAGGGCATCATCCTTTCGAGTGTAATAAGATAGAGAATACCGAGAGATAAGCAATGGTGGAAGAAAGATCCACCAGATCAGTTAATAAATCAAAAGATGGAGAAATATTAATGACGACGAGAGATTGTGTCATATCGGAGAAGATGAAGAGCCCTTGCAGAGGAAGAATTTGTTCAAGACCAAACGTAAGGTATTCGGTAAGTGTTGTAAAGTTGTTATTGATAGTGGTAGTTCAGATAATCTTGTTTCAAAAGAGATGGTGAATAAGATGAATTTGGAAAGATTGAAACACCCTAAGCATTATCAGATAGCATGGATTTAGGATGATCATAAGTTGTTAGTAAGTGAGAAATGTTTGGTGAAATTGAAAATTGGGAATTATCATGATGAACTCTTGTGTGATATTATGCCTATAGATATTTGCCACCTTTTGTTAGGTAGACCTTGCACTTTGATAGAAATACAATACTAATGGGAGGAAGAATACATAGACTATTATGGCCAATGGGATGAAGAAAACCTTATTGCCCTTGGAGTAACCTTTGAAGAGTGAAGTTAGCATGAATGCTAGAATCTATTTGGTGGATGGAAGGAAACTCCTAGATGGAATGAGACATGATAATGTGTGTTTTGCCTTAGTTCCTAAGAAGACTAAGAACCTAGAGGATGAAGAAGAACAATCAAAAGAGATAAAAGATTTGATGATAGAGTATGAAGACATCATTTCAAATAATGTGTCTGATGGATTGCCACCTGTGAGAAGTATGATTCATTGCGTGGACCTAGTTCCTCGAGCTAGTTTGCATAAAAAAGCTACACACCGGATGACATCGATAGAGAATGAAGAGTTTAATAGACAAGTGCAAGAGTTGTTGAAAAAAGGTTTGATCAAAGAAAGGTTGATTCCTTGTGCAGTACCAATAGTATTAGAACCTAAGAAGAATGGAGAATGGAGAATGGAGAATGTGTACCGATTCCAAAGCAATAAACAAGATCATAGTGAAATACCAGTTTTCCTTGCCTAGGATGGATGACATAATAGACTATTTGAGTGGAGCCAACTACTTTACAATGATAGAATTGAAGAGTGGATTTCATCAGATCACGATCAGAGAATGAGAGGAGTGGAAGATAACATTCAAGACAAATAAAGGATGGTATGAGGGGTTAGTGATGCCTTTTGGGTTAACTAATGCACCGAGTACTTTTATGAGGCTGATGAATGAGGTATTGAAGAAATTATCGGTTAAGTTTGCTATTGTATATTTGGATGACATTCTGATTTTTCAGTAAGACAAAAGAGGAGCATTTGTTGCATTTGAGACAAGTTTTGCAGAGGTTGAGACAACAAAAGTTGTTGATAAATCTTAAGAAGTGTACTTTCATGAAGGATGAGTTAGTCTATTTGGTATTTATGATATCTAAGGATGGTTTGAAGATGGACCCTAAGAAAGTATAAGAAATTGTTGAATGGCCTACACCAGAAAGCACTAGAGAGGTAAGATCATTTCATGGATTCACTGGTTTCTACTGAAAGTTCATAAAAAATTTTAGTTTAGTTTGTAACCCTATTACTGAGACAATGAGGGGAGATAGGAAGGAGTTCAAGTGGACCACTGGAGCAAACAAAATTTATGACTAAGTAGCCTATGTTAGCTTTATCAAATTTTAATAAAGTATTTCAAGTGGATTGTGTTGCAAGTGGAACAACAATAGGAGCAGTCTTGAGTCAAGAAGGGAGAGCAGTATTCAGTATATTATCATGAATTTTATGTCATACTTCAAGCCTTGAAGAAGTGGAGACATTACCTATTGCCTAAGGAAATTTTGTTGTATATGGATCATCAAGCTTTGTAGTATTTGAATAGCCAGAGTAAGTTAAATCATAGAAATATAAGATTGTGTTGAAGCATATAAGTGGTAAATCTAACAAAGTTGTTGATTCATTGAGTAGGAGAAGGAATTTGTTGACAGAGATGAGAGTGATAGTATTAGGATTTAAGGAGTTGAAGACCTTGTATGTTGATGACCCAAATTTTGTAGAACCTTGGAGAGCATGTAGAGAATTGGTTACAGTGGATAGAAGCAAGTGGTTGGATTAATTCATTCAGGATGGGATGTTATTCAGAAGAGTTCAGTTGTGAATACCTAAGAGTTCTATGAAGGAGAATATGATAAAGGAAAAACATAGTGGAGGATTAGATAGATACTTTGGTGTTGATAAAATTGTAGCAGTGGTGAGTGAGCATTACTTATGGCCCTAGATTCATAAGGATGTTAGGAAATATATGCAAAGTTGTATATTTTATCAAGTTGCAAAGGGTAGTAGTCAGAATGTGGGATTGCATAAACCTTTGACAGTACCGGAGAGAACTTGGGAGGATATAAGCATGGATTTCATACTAGGATTGCCTAAAACATAGAGAGGGAATGATTATATATTTGTGGTAGTGGATAGATTCTCTAAGATGGCTCATTTAATACCTTGGAAGAAAACATCAGATCCAGTACATATAGAAGATCTATTTTTCAAGGAATTGGTGAGATTGCATGGATTACCTAAGAGCATAGTTTCAAACAGAGACACTAAGTTTGTTGGTTATTTTTGGAGAAGACTTTGGAAAAAGATGAAGACATATTTAAAGTTTAGTTCTACTTTTCACCCACAGACTGATGGATAGACAAAAGTAGTTAATCGGAGCTTGGGAAATTTGTTAAGATGCTTAGTTGGAGACAAAACCAGAAGTTGGGATTTGATTCTTGCACAAGGAGAATTTGCCTACAATAATTTAGTAAACAAGAGTACTAGAAGGACACCTTTTGAGATTGTTACCAGAGCACACCCTAGAGATATATCAAAATTAAGAGATATTAGTAGTGAAGACTGAAGAAGCAGAAGAATTTGCAGATCACATGAAGGACATAAATATCCAAGTTAAGAAAAATTTGGAGGACATGAACAACAAGTATAAGGAGAAAGAAGATGAGAAGAGGAGACATAAGGAATTTGAAGTTGGTGATGAAGTGATGGTGTATCTGAGAAAACAAAGATTCCTGGTTGGAACTTATAACAAGTTGCAGATGAGGAAGTTTGGACCTTGCAAGATTTTGAGAAAGTTCAGTTCTGAAAATGCATATGAAGTGGAGCTACTTGATAGTCTGAGTATTTCACCTGTATTTAACATTGCAGATCTTCATCACTATCATGAACCAGAATTCAGTGAGGACAATATTGTTGGCTTGGAGAAACAATTTCCCCGCAAGGAACTGAATCAGATTGAAGATATTTTGGACAGTAGTATTGGGCATACTACCCAAAGCAATTAGTATAAGGAGTATCTTGTGAAGTGGAAGGACACACTAGTTGAAGATTCATCTTGGATTTCTCAAGAAGAGGTATACAGCCTTGGTTTTCCTCTGACCCTAGAAAAGTGAGAGACTCACGTTTTCAACAACCTCAAATTCCTGATGCAGGAGCATCCTCGATTCATGGCAATCTTGCATCAACCAGAAATATTTCCTTTCTATTTTGCATTTCATTTTGCATTTTCTGGTGTTGGCTCACCAGATTTTGAGAAGTTGTATTTTTCTTGAGGACCTGATCATCTACCTTATTACCAAACCATGGACCATTTGGATCATTTTCCATCTAGTTATCACTACCAATTTTCAAGACAATTTTCTGGTACCGATTGCCTAGTTATAATCTACCGCGATCTACTAGATCCCTTCCATAGCTTGCAGAGCCCTGAGCATTGGTCCCATTGTTTCTTGGCATGTGGTAGACCTTTTCCTATGATCTACACTCCATCCCTTGGATTTTTCTGGAGGAATTTCTTTGGTGGAGGCTAACCTTGTTGTTGTTACATGTTAGGTCTTGTTCTTCGGCATTTGATCCTTTTTGGGCCAATCAAATCCCGTTGGATTATATAAATAATTTTAATTGAGCATCAGAATGTAGAAAAAGTAGAGATAAGCTAAGAGATTGAACATAGAAGATAGATCTGAAAATTTGAGGTCCTGGTTGTGACCTGTTCTGTAAATAAGCATGTTTTAGTAGTCTAGTGAGCCAATTTCTATAACCCAGTTGCTACCGATTGATTATAAACAATTTTCATGATATACTTCATTAATTTTTGCATTTCCTCCATCATATCCTTGTGTTTTCATTGTGTTTACTCTTGTTGACCGACCTGGGTAGATCTCTTTGAGGTCTCTCCTAATCGATGACTGCACTAAGATCTGAATGATACTTGGTGAATCTTGCTGAGATAAGAAAGGAATCCATCTTGGTATACCAAGCCTAAGAAGCCTACTTGACCCCATAGATAATCTTCCTTAATCTACAAACCAAAGAAGAATCCTCAATAAATCTTTTTGATTGTTCCACATAAATCTCCTAAACATTCCCACGAAGAAATCAACTCTTCATATCCATTTGATGTACAACCCACCCATGAGCTACAACAATAGCAAGTGTCAAGAAATTGTAGTTCATCTTATAAATAGGGTCAAAGGTCTTTGTATAATAAATTCTAGGAACCTATGAGAAACCTTTTTCTACAAGACAAGCTTTGAACTTATCCACTTTTTCATCTGTTGCATACTTTTAATAGCCCTCAAATATTCTCTTCTATATTTCATACTTATTTATGTGGATTTGGCTTTGTTCTTGAGGATTGTATTTGATGAAGTTTTCTTGTGGATACTTATGCGGTGCTTGATATTTGTTTGGACTCTTCATTGTTGCAGTGTATGGATGATTTTGATTGTTTATCTTATGCTCAATTTTGGTGTATGTCTCATGATCATTCTAGACCAGTGATGTGTTGAATTTCCTCATGGTGACCTTGATTATGTTGTTTCATTGAGATGCATGTTTTCTTCCTTGTGCTTGGTTGTGAGAAATTTTGTATGATTGATTTAGAAATTTTATTATTGGGTTGTTGTTATGGCATAATCTTGTACCTTGATGATTTAGGTAGAACTATTTTATAATTAAGAATTGTCATATGTGAAATGTTGATTTGAGTAATGATTAGAATGACATTAGTTATGTTAACTAGATTAGTTTTTGATAGAGATAAACAAGTTTTAAAAGGACCTAAAACCTAGAGTATTACAGACCAAGGCCAACAGCCAAACAAAAAATAAACCTAAGAAAAATAAGGGACAAACCCCACATAGACCAAGAGCCAAGAAAAATTAAAACAACAACGCCAAAAAATAGGGCAGAGCACTCAACCTAGAGAGTGCACCAATTCAGTATTTTTTTGAATAATCCTCTTGTTAATTTTCTCCAAGTCCTCCATGATGAATGTGGAGGTTCCCTGGTCTTGGCTCTGACTCTTGGTTCTAGTGCAAGGACCCGAGCTAGTCCTCCCACCACCAGCACTCTGTCCACCCTCCAAGGCATTCTTTTTTTGCTTTTCCCCCAAGGGAGGGTCACTAGCGATGGTTTTGGTTCTATAGTTGGCCATCATGGAATTAATTTTCTTTGAACCATCAGCACTATTGTTCATCACCTCCCTATTGATTTCTACCAGATTATTTAGTTTTTCCTTGATATCACTCACATACTCTTCCAACTTCTCAATTATATGATCATGGGCGACCTTCATAGTTTCAACATCCTGAGATATCTTTTGGATCATGCTCATGATCTTCTTATTTTTACTGTGCCCAGGGGATTCCATGAAAGTATCAATAATTCCCTTAATCCCATCTTTCAGGGATCCATTTTCCTTATCCACCCACTTCCAGCAGTTCTCTTGACTTCTAGTAGCCTCCAAAAATAGATTTCCAAGCACCTTCTCCTCCTTTTTCTCACCTTTATTATCCTGATTCACAAACCCTTGTTTCTCATTATCCACATTGGTCGAGATGTCCAACCTAATCTCATGGTCTAGGACTTTGGACCCACTAGATTTGGTTAATTTTATTTTCTTTTTGGTGGGGGGCTCCAGGTCTTTTATTTTTCTGCTCCTAGATTTGAACTTACTTGCGATCCACCTTGGAGGATTGGTTTTCCTACTACTGTTAGTTCTCGATGTCACCATAAGATCCCCTTATTTCTTTGGTCTATACTCAGGATCCTCCATATCCATGATGTCACACCAATCCATGGTAGTACCACTGTCATCCTCATCCATCCCCGTGTCAGAAACAAACTGCATATTAGGGTTAGAGGATGAAATGTGAGTTTTATCCTTGGGGGAGGTTTTAACTTCATGAGCTTGGGCATATTTCATAATAAACAAGATAAGCCATTCATGAATCAAATGGTTATCTAGGTTTTCAAAATGTTTAACTAAACTATTCTCCAAAGATGAAACCAAGTAGAAGGGGGTGAAAATAATTCTATCATGCCTAAAATGATTTAAGATAGTAAAATGATGTGAGAAAATGCTAGCATATCTACCATATAGGGTGATGTACCTCATGATGAATTCAACCGTATCAGCCCAGAGGGAAATCAACTCTTTCCTGTTATAGCCCCCGTCTGCCATTTTTATAACCCTTTGTCATTCATTTTCCTTATCATAAAAGGCACCAATAGCCTCCTCACCTGACTTCCTGTCTCTATAGAATTGCCTTCCTTTTATATCAAGACCAGTAGCAGTGGCAACCAAGGTCTCGTCAACTTGAAACTCTGCATCGAAGGCAGTCAGCACACCCTTATTCCAACCTTTGATAAAGCTTTCCGTAACAATGGCAGAATGACCATGCAGTCTCTCCAAAAAGGGCACCATCCCACCATAAAAAACTTCCTCCCAAATCTCCTCATTCTTCTTCCAATTATAATAGGTCGTGGGTTCAAACCTATTCTTTTCACCTCCCATTCTGTCGCTTGAGCAATTCAGACAACAAGAGCCCAGAAAAACTAGGGGGAAATAAAACCAGAAATAGGGCAGACTGAAAGTTCTAAAACTTCTTAAAGTGGTAATAATTTGAATTACCACCCCAACAGCTCCCATCCCATCATAATCTTTCATCATTAATTTCATTGGAAAGGCCAAAGATCTCGTTATCATTCCTTTCCAAGTCGCACAGAGTTTTCGAGAAATTTTCCCTTCCTCTCCACCATTTAACCGCCATGATATCAACCGCCAAGTTGGCCAAATAATCTATCGGGTTGTTTCCTTCTAGGAAAATGTGCAAGATCTTGAAATCCTCCAGGATAGAAATCATTTCAAGGCGTTCCTTGATTAAGTTTGAAATAGTCCAACTAGGCACCCTACATCCCTTAATGCATTTGATAATGTTAAGCAAGTCACTTTCGAGCCAGACCCTTCTGAACCCCTCCTTTCTCGCCATGTGTAGTATTATGTAGGCGACGTTGGCCTCTGTGAAGTGGTTAGTCTAGGTGCCCAAAGGGAGCGCCACCATAGAAACCAGTAAACCCAAATGGTTCCTCACCACTCCCCCAGAGCTAGTCAGCCCAGGATTTCATTTGTTTGCCCCATCAATATTAATTTTGATCCACCCCAGAATGTGCAGATTCCAAGAAATATTCTCTCTAGTATGTTTAATTTTATAAATAGGGATAGCAATATTCTAGCATATATTCCACCACTTGATAGTATCCCATTCCTCTTGGCTAGACTCAAGTGGAGGATCATTTTTGCTACTAGGACAGTAATTAAGAAAGTTTTCTTTAATAGAATTCCTTATTCTGATAGCCACAACAAGAGCATTGGACTCCATATCTCTAAAAACCCTATTATTTTTTTCCTTCCACAAACCCCACGTAATGTCAAGTAGGGATAAGTTCCATAAAATACCAATCGTATGGTTTCCATATGGGAACTTCCATTGGAACTAGAAGTTTTGTATAGAATCAGGGGGGACCCAAATAATATTCCATAGGTTGAGAAAGAAGGCCTAAATGTCCCTAGCACAGGAGAAATGTAAGAGAAGATGATCAACATTTTCATCTTCTTCTTTACATAAAAAACATCTATTAGTGATGGGGATCCCACATTTATAGAGATTATCAATGGTAGAGAACTTGGTTTGCATGAATAACCAGAAGAAGTTATTAAATTTAGGAATTAAGAGTTTATTCCAAATTCCAGTGCAAAAGGGGGAGGAGAAAAAGACCCGATGATGATTTTGAAAGCATCTGCTGCCAAAAAATGCCTAGAGGTAGAACCATTCATATAAACATGTCTTCTATCAGAGAGGATGGAATGATGATCAGGTTGAGCGAAGAATGCAAAGGAGGAAAAGAAGCATCCAATCTTTTGAGGTCCACCCAAACTCCATTAATGATATAATCCACAACCCAAGTTCCAAGCAGATTAATGCATTTCTCTATAAATTGTGAAGCCTGCACCAAATTAGACAATGATCCCTCTCATATCCACCAATCATCCCAAAACCTTATATCTCTACCATTTCCTAGAACCCAATGACTTCTCTAAGACATAATTGGATTGGATCTGAAGGAGTTGTTCCAAAGATCGAAGACTAAAGTTGAGAGGGTATAATTTTCTAGCATTCTTTGGAAACCATGAATTTGGTATTTGTCCTTGAAAATGTCAATCCATTCATTGTTCTCCTTTAACATCTGCATTTCTTCTTAGCCATTAAAGCTCTGTTGAAGTCTCTCAAATTTCTAATATCTAGGCCTCCCCTATTTCTGGGCAAACAAACCTGATCCCAGGAGACCAAATGAAGCCTACTCTTGGATTGAGTACCCGACCATAGGAAGTTCTTTTGTATTCTTTCCATTCTACCAGCAAATTTGGCCGAGATTTTAAAGAGACTCATAGCATAGACGTGAAGGTTCTAAAGCGATGACTTAATTAACTAAACTTTACCTGTTTGGCTTAACAAGGCACCTTTCTAGCTTCATTTGAAATCTATCAAACTAGACTAGAAGGAATCTGGGGCAGGTCCCACACACAAGGGCAGACCCAAAATAAAAATCAGGAAGAGCACCCATCTTGTAGCCCAAAATATTGGCATCATTTTTCTATGCTCAAGAGTATTCATAAAGAAAATGGAGCTTTTAGAGAGACTAGCTTTTTGCCCCAATCCTTTCTCATAAGTATCTAGGATAGCTTTAATAGTATTTTCTTCTTTAATCGAACTTTCCCCCACCAGTAGTGTATCATCAAAAAATTGTTGGTGTGAGAAAATAGTAGCTTGGGAGGAAGGCTTAAACCAATCAGATTTCTCTTCCTAATATCTCTTTGAATAATTTTGCTGAAAGCTTCACTCATCAGAATATAGAGAAATGGGAAGAGAGGGTCCCCCTATCTAATACCCCTTGACGCCGAGAAGAAACCAAATGCCGAACCATTAACTAAAACCAAAAATTTGGGAGTGGTAACACACTGATTGACAAGCTAGATGAAATGGTTGCCAAAACCAAAGGATTTAAGAACTTTAAAAAAAAATCCAATTGACCCAATTGTAAGCTTTGAGGAGATCCAACTTCAACAAGAAGCCTGACTTCTTATTAATAGACAAAGAATGGATATTCTCATGGAAAACAATAATAGAATCCAAAATCTGTCTACCAGGAACAAAACCATTATGATGCTTCGAAATCAAAGAGGGCAGAAAATGTTTAATCCTAAACACAATAATCTTGGTAAAGATTTTATAGATCAAGTTACATGAACTAATGGGTCTAAAGTCCTGAAAGGAACTAGCATCAGGTTTCTTAGGGATCAAGACAAAAAAGGTGGCATTCAGCTCCTTAAGAGGCGATCTGGAACCAAAGAACTCTCTTGTAGCATCCACAACATCTGAACCAATGGTGGTGACAGGGAGTCTGAAGGGAGCGCAAAGGGCTCGAAACCAGTGAAGAGGTGGCCAAGAGGGAGCCCAAAGGGCTTGAAACTAGTGAGGAGTGAATGCAGAGCCCGTCGACCAAAACACGAGGAGAACCGATGGGGTCTTCAAGGAGGGGCATGATAGTGCCAAAGGCTAACAAAGTAGCAGGGGCATGATCAAAGGAGAGACCGAAGGGCCCAAAGATAGCGCCACGCCTGGGCCTCCATCGATGCAAGAGAAAGAAGTGGACCAAGGCAAGGAGAAGACCAGGGGCTCACCAGGGAGGACAAGCAAAAGCCATGGCAGCAGCATCAAAAATGCCATAACAGCAGCAAAAAGCTGCGGCAGTAGCATAACGCAACCACAGTAGCAAAAGAAACCCAGCACCAGTGACAAAGGGTAAAAAAAAATTTTGACCAAGATCGCAGAGGATGGAGAAAATGGTGAAAAGAAAACTTTGAGCACCACCATCCAAAACACTTGAAGCAAAATGCCATCAACAATAAAACATGAGTACAGAAACCCAAACTGGAGAAGCCATTAAGCATTGATAGCAATGCAACAGGAAACTGGAAAAATCAAGGGCAAACTGTGAGAGGAAGTTGAGCATTGAGTAACTCAGAGTGATGCAGCGAAACATGCAACCGGGGTTACTAGGACCTGGACCTGTGGGAGTTAGGCGAGTTATGTGGTAGCTACATGATGATATATCAAAAAATAGACTCTCTTTTGATGGAGTCCAGCAGTTTCCAGGCTGACATGAGGATAAGGGGAGAGAAAGAAGATTCTTGCAACATCGGTTTGCATGTCGACTATATCGAACACCACAACCCTCGTTTGACATTTGTGAGGGGACACCACCATTCTCACATCAGTCTCTATCTGAATTGCAGGCTAATCCTACTAATCTTCCATCATATGTGACTTGGCCAAATAATACCCAATTGATAAGCCCCAAATTTCTTTCAACCCCAAACAATCTCCCAATAAACAACTTGCATCAAGGAGCACCCTTCAAACCAAAACAGATTACACAAAGATGGAGAAAGAAAACCCCTTCCGCATTTCTTCTTGATCCATAAGCACTTAACTTAGATGCAGAGGGTAATGGGCAATGTCTAAATGAAACAGCTAAAGAGGGTAGTCGGGCTCCAGTCTCACCAAAGAACAAGATTGCTGCTAACACTGGAAAATCAGGCAAATCTGAAGGTGTGTATAAGATCATTTTGCCAGACCACCTTATTCATCCTTAAATAGATCAACTACACGCCACAACCCTCATTGGTAAACTTCATTCTACTATTTCCTTTATGCAACTTTCATTTTGGGCTAAACAGAATTGGTTGGGCTTGAAGGATATTTTTTTGATGGATAAGCAGTCTCTCTTTTTTATTGCCATTTTTTATTCTAAAGAATATAGAAATTGTGTTCATAGATATAAGGGATGGTTCTATAAGGGTATTGGTATTATCACTTTGGTGTGGGTTCCAAGTTTTAGCATGGAGTCAGTTCCCCCTCTTTTCATGGCTTTTTGGATTACTCTCCCGAGGCTCCCTCTTGAATATTGTGATCCAAATATTGTGGAAATTTTGGCTAACAAAATGGGTATTTTTATCAAGCACGATCTTATCCCATATGAACTGGCCCATTTAACCATCAGAGTATGCTTACTACTAAACCTCACAAAGCCACTTCCCAAGTCCATTATAATGACTTCCTCCATAGGGAAATGGAATCAAGACATTTGCATTCAGGGTACTAGAGATATTGATGACCGTATAGATAAACTGGGTCATTTTAATTCGCAGTGTCAAGGTTCGAGCATTGATGTTGTTAGGGTCTACAAGGACTTTGTGACTGATTACCGTAAATTCTCCTTTTATCAATCCGCTCCATCTCCTCCCTCTACATCAAATGGGACAGCAAGCGTAATTAACTCAACAGAGAGCTTCGTACCTCTAAACAATGTTGATAATATTTCAAGACCTTTCCAAGGTGCTCAGTTGTTTCAAGATGTTTCTCCTCTCTCTCTAATCCCCTCTCAATCCTTTTTGGGCTTTATGACTGATGCTTTACTTCCAACAGAAAAAATATCAAAGCCCTCCAATTTGAAGAAATCTCCTCACTATCAGGTTGCTATTTCTAGTTTAAGTTCTCTGCAAAAATTTTAGGGGAGATACAAGAAAGTATCTTGTAAGATCCACTGCTCTTCAATCCTGGTTGATTGGTTGTACAAGAAAATATTTGCTTCCTCTCTCTTTAGGTAGCCCACTTCTTCTTTTTTGAGTTTAACTTCGATGGGAAACTCATATACTAAACTCCAGGAACTCTATATATCATAGAATGCAAAGGTCAACTTGATTCATAACTTGATGTTTAATTGCCAACCTTTCCATGTGATTCAACGTAGTCCTCCCATTGTTGGATCCTCATCAAGTTCTCTAAATATTGAGTTAATGGGACATGATATCCTTATCTCTATTACATCGAACTTGATAGATGAAATTGCTCTTGAGGAATTTCCAGAAACTCAGGGTGTCCCTGTTGTTGATGCTATGCCTCTAGCTCTCAATACTTCACCACCCATTCCCTCATCCTTGTTAGAATCTAGTCATGTTGAACACCTTGTGGTTGAAGATAATTCATATCAGCCCTTTCAGCCTTCCACACAGCTTGACTTTGATTTTGCTCAACATCTCTCTCTTGTTCAAACGGTTTCTTCATCTCCTCTATTATATAAAATACCTAAAAAAAGAGGTCGGAAGCCAAAGATTCTTAAAACCCAAGAACAAATTGCAGTAGGTATCCAGACCATAATTGTAGATAAGTTTTCACCCCGCACAAGACCGAGAAGAACATGTTGATCTTCTCGGATGCAATGAGGATCTTATCTTGGAATGTCAAAGGTTTGAATGCCTCTGACAAGAGGGGGCAGATCAAACAGCAGCTGGATTCCTCCCAATCAGACATCATTTTACTACAAGAAACAAATATTTCAGATGAAGCCTCTCAAAAGATTTTTTAAAAATAGACTTAATGGGATTTCATACATATTCCTGTAGTAGGGGCTTCCGGTGGTATTCTGACCTTGTGGAATACAAGGACAATCAAAGCAAAAACTTTGAGTCAAGGGACAAATTGGCATCTTATTCCTATTGAAAATTTTGGTTTATCCTTTGTTCTCTTTAATTTCTATGGCCCAACAACTCCTCAAGACAAACATGATCTTTGGAATACTATAACTTGTCAGATCCAACTGCAGGGAGTTCAGAAAATCATCTTAGGAGGTGATTTTAATGCCATCTTATCTCAGAATGAGAAACAAGGAGGCAATCCTACAACACCTAAGGTGATTGAAGACTTTAGATCTTTTGTGTCTGATAACGCTATTTCTGACATTTCACCTTCTAATGGTCAATTTTCATTGACAAACTGGAGAAATTCCCTTCATATTGCAAGTAGATTGGATAGGTTTTTCACTTCATATGAATGGATCCTTCAGAAATATACTTTCAGCTCTAAAATTCTATTGTTCTCCGGGTCTGACCAATTTCCTATCGAATTATGTCTAGATAAACATGAAGTTTCTCATCATAGATCTTCTTTTAAGTTTGAAAGAATGTGGTTTCGACACCCACATTTTCATGCTCTACTTCGTCAATGGTGGGTGAGTGCCCCCTTCTGTAGGGGGAACAAAATGTTTCAACTTTATATGAAAATGCAGTTTGTAAACACAAATATCAAAGTCTGGAATAGGAAAGTATTCAAAAATATCTTTGCAGAAAAAACAAAGGTAGAGAAGGAATTAAAGGACGTCAATGAACTTATCTTTTCTACTGGGATTAATCCAGAATTTTTCTTAAAGTAGAGGCATTTCCAAAGCTATTATGAAGAATTGTGCTCTAGAGAGGAGGAATACTGGAGACAAAAATTGAGGCAATTATGTCTAAAAGAAGGAGATAAAAATACTAAATTCTTCCAGGCTTCTGCAAAGATTAAGCAAGCTACATCTACTATCTTTTCTAAAAATGCCTCCTCTTTGGGGGAAAAATTAACTAATGAACAAGAAATTAGGGAAGAGGGTGAACTCTTCTATAAAAATCTTCTTTCTCCCTCCCCTCCTTTTCTTTCTGATGAGTCCAGTGTCGACATATTGTTAGACTCCATTCCTTGTCTGATTTCACGACGTGATAAAGATTATTTGATGCAACCTTTCTCTCTTACTAAATTACAAGAGGTGGTATTTTTGATGGCTCCTAACAAGTCTCCAAGCCCTGATGGTTTCACCATACTATTCTTTCAAAAGTGTTGGGACGTTTTAGGCTTTGATCTTTTAATGGCTTTGGAGGAGTCAAGACAAAAAGATTTTATTCTCAAGAACTTCAATTTAACCCATCTTGCTCTTATCCCCAAATCCAATAACCCTCAATCTTTTGTAAATTTTAGGCCTATCTCCTTATGTAATTCAGTGTACAAGATTTTCACAAAAGCTATCTATCTCCAGTTAAAATCCTTGATACCTAAAGTAATATCTCTTCAGCAAGGAGGTTTTGTTCCTGGCAGGGAAACATCAGAAGGTGCACTTGTGGCCCATGAAGTTCTACACTCAATTAACTCTTCACAGTCCCCTGCTTTTATAGATAAATTAGACATGTTGAAAGCATATGATAAAGTATGTTGGTCCTTTCTTTTGAGAGTGCTTAAAAAGTTTGTCTTTTTGGATAAGTGGTGCAAATGGATCGGAAATTGCCTCCCTAGGGCACATTTTTCAGTTATTGTTAATGGTAATCCTTCTGGTTTTTTTTTAGCCACCCAAGGGGTTCAATAAGGTGACCCACTATCACCTTTTCTATTCATTATCATGGCAGAAGCTTTTAGTAGATTGGTCAATAAGCAGTTGAGTCTGGGTTTCTGGAAGGGGGTATGAATCCCTAATACCTCCATTTTTATCACCCACACTTTATTTGCAGATGATACACTTTTATTCGGTTGTTCCAATATACAAGAAGCAAGGCATATTAAGAAAATATTGGACATATATACTTCTGGATCTAGACAGAAAATCAGTGTGCAAAAATCTAAACTATTCATATTCAAAACTTCTGAAATGGTGTCTAACAGCATTATTCAGACGTTGGGCTTTCTAGTGGATTCTCTTCCATCATCGTACTTGGGTATCCCTTTCTTTATGGGAGTAGGGAAACCTTCTTTTTGGAATTTTGTGATTGACAGATTAAAAATAAAATTTTTTTTGTGGAAAGCTAGATGGTTATCTCTATCAGGCAGAATCCTTCTTGTCAAAACTGTTTTGGCTACAATTCCAAACTGCTACATTTCAGACCTTCAAGCCCCAAAATCTATTATCTCTCATATCAAGAAAATTATTTGGAATTTTATTTGGAAAGGTAATCTTTTAGAAGAGAAAAAGATCCCGCTTGTGTCTCTCAACAAAATGACTCCAAGCAAATCTACAGGCGGGGTGGGTCTGCACGATCTATCAAAAAGGAATAAGGCCTTTGGGGGAAAGCTAGTTTTGAATATGTATGAAAAACCACATGCTTTGTGGTGTCAAATTATGCAAGAAAAGTATTTAGATACTCCTACCCCTTCACCTATATTTACTATTCTTGATCCTCCATCAGAATTTGCAGTTTGGAACTTCATGATGGATTCGAGGAATGTGATTACTAGATACTTATCGTGGCAAGTACATAATGGAAAATAAGTCAACTTTTGGAATCATTTATACAATGGTCTCCCCCCTCTTAATCTGCAGGATTCCCTAGTAGATATGATCCCTATATTTACTGCTCATTGGGGTTCACACCTATATGATTACATAGATGATCTTGAGAAGCCTTCAAAATGTGTCATTTGGAAGAAACCAGCTCTACTCCCAATCTCCTCAGGTCAAAAGGTAAAATTTTCTTTGATTCTCAAGAACCGCATTATCTATATCTCTAATGGTTTGGACAAATTGATATGGTGCCCTGCGAAGAATGGAAAGTACTCTATCAACGAAGGGTATAAGGCAATTCATCAAATGTCTGTTCAATCCTATTCACAAAGAGCCTACAATTTCTGTTCGAATAAGTGTTCTTCCCAAAGCAAGGATGTTTTCTTGGCTTGCTCTACATAAGAGAATACTCACCAGTGAGAGACTTATAAATTGAATATTGCACATCCATTTGCTTGTGTATTTTGTGGTGAACACAGTGAAATGTTAGATCATCTCCTCCTCCAATGTGATTTTGCTCACTATTGTTGGATGTTCGTGCTTGATAAGCTTTCCTTTAGCACACCTCTTCCAGATAATGTATGGGATTTGTTCCAGTCATGGCCAGTCTTATACTCATCCTCTCTTTTTGCATGTATTTGGAAAGTGATCCCATCCATTGTAGTATGGTCACTTTGGTGGGAAATAAATAAGCATAGTTTTAGAAAGCAAACATCTCCTCTTTCTGAAATTTTTAATTATATTGAAAAATCAGTATCAAAACTGGTTAATGCTCAAGTTTCAAATCAGTTCAATTCAAATAGGGAATTTACTTCTTGAGATGGTCAAGTTATTAACTGCTAGAAGGGCATCTCTATTCCTGTATCACCTTGTCTTCCAAGAGTGAGAACTAGTAAAATTGATAGAAATAAAGTGAAATGGTGTCCTCCGGATTCAATGCATTTCAAACTAAATTTTGATGGCTCCTCTAAAGGGAACCCAGGTGATGCAAGGATAGGAGTATGCATAAGGGATCACATAGGATGTGTTTTAGCTTTGAAATCTTCTTTTATTCCGCCGGGTACTAACAACTTTGCAGAGGCATATGCTTTACTTGAAGGTATTCTACTAGTAAAAAAACTGAACATCTCATATATACACATTGAAGGCAATTCAGCTATTATTATCAACACTTGCATAAAGAGAAATATTGATAATTGGCAGATAAGATATTTACTTGAGCAAGCATGGACACTAATTGATACATTTACAAACTTCACCATTTTACATGTGTATAGAGAAGGGAATCGGGTTGCAGATCATTTGGCAATTATGGGAAGTTCCAAGGAGGAACTTAATATGATGGGTCTGAATTGTGATTTTGATTCTTATCCAATTCTTAAGGCCAAAATTTTGGAGGATATGGGTACATGATAATATTACATATAGCTATACAGTAGTCTTTTTCATAATGATATAAATTGGTATGTGTGATATTATAAGTGCAGGGTCCTATGGTTTTGCTACATCTGTATATTGTGAAGGGATATCGATTTAAGAGGTGTGATAGATT
Organism: Cryptomeria japonica; assembly: GCF_030272615.1. Taxonomy (NCBI): domain Eukaryota; kingdom Viridiplantae; phylum Streptophyta; class Pinopsida; order Cupressales; family Cupressaceae; genus Cryptomeria; species Cryptomeria japonica. The sequence continues at coordinate 568,088,070 of NC_081415.1, read as the reverse complement.
GTAAGTTGATAAATTCATAAGTGAGACAGATTGTGGACTGCTATGTAAATGTGCACAGCTCTCGTGACGTTTTGGTTTAGACTGCATCTTGTTCAATACATTCCAGAAAACATTCGATACTGGGGGATGTTTTATGGCACTCGGTATTTTGGACAGTATAAGATATTGTATTTCTTGGCATATTTGAGATTTAAATCTCACAACCTTTCTATGTATTGTAGAGTAAGGATCAGAGTTTTTCTTACTAGTTCTTTTCTCTAGGAGCTCTTTGAATCAGTTTTATATAATAAAATATATTAAGTGGCACCACCACCTTGTTTTGAAATATATATATATATATATATATATTATGTTATTTTCATTTGGAAAGATATCTTGTTACTAACAATGTTATGATGTTGACCTCATTTGGGGAATATTTATGTGCTCAGTATTGTAGAGGTGTAATATTGATGATGTTATTTATGTAGCTAGATAGGTGACATTATTATTATGAAGTTTAACTAGTAATTAGGTGTGAAATAAATTTAATCATATCATTTGATTTTATGGGAATGGATATGATGTCAAAATTCCCTTCAATGGTTTAAGTTATTGTGATCATTATATATATGCATGCATGGGTAGGTACACTTGATGTGTGAATATTTCAAAGGCAATAGGTATAGGGAAACGACTTCACCTCGCTCGAGAGGTCTAAGAATGCCCACTTCGTAGGTGATGGTTAATTGTAAATAACACACTAGCCAAAATAGACTAAGCCCAAACTCATGTCCTTGATAAGGGTAATTTCCTTGGTTTGATTATTTTAATTATTGTAATATTTATCATCATGTTGATTTGGCCCAAATGACTATCTATGCATAATCATTTGAATTTTTATATGGCATGCATTAATGGTAATTCAATTTTTATATATGGAATTAGTATTATATGTATTTGATTTAATTAGATTTAAATGATTATTTTGAGGAGGTCTTTATGGAGTTAATTGGATTATTGGATTTTAAATTCTTTTTTGTTATTTTATTACCACTTGTAAAAGTGATTTTATATTATGTAATTGAGTCATTTTTCTCAACGCCTAGTGTATTTTTCTTGTTTGGCCCTTAAAAACCCTCTTGTTTAAAAATGGTGATTGTTGAGATAAAAAAAGATTCTTGAAAGGGAGATTTTGTGGGTATGGAATTATTTTAATTGGTTTGTGGATTCTTTGTTGTTGCCCAAATCTGGTGAGCATTAGCAGAGTGTGGAAAGAGCAGTTTAGAGAATGATTTCCCCATTTGCAGGTAGGATCTTCCTCCATTTCTCTTTAATTTTCAATTTGAATCTTGCATGGATGTATATGATGCATTAGGTAATGTGTTTTGATCATAACGTGAACATGTTTTGATGCTATGTGTGGTTTTTTTGTTGGGTTTGCTTGTGTGTTAGGAAATTGATGTAATTTAGGAGTGTTATTGGGAGAACACTATCAAATTTACTTTGGGGATATTTTTTGGTTGATATTTTTGTATTTTTGGGATGTCTCAAGGGATTTCTTAAATGGAATCGTTCCTATTTTGGCATCCCAGACTTTATTTTTGGTAAAACATGATGCCCAAGGTAATTTCCTAGAGTAGAATCCTACATCTAATTTTGGAATTTTGTGATTGACAATTGAATTTAGTAGTTACTAGTAGAATTTAATAATTTCTCACTAGATTTTACATTTGCACTCAGAAATCTACAATTGGATGTTTTAATATGTTTTTTTTTTTTGTTGTTGTTGTGGCTCTTTTTGCGCATCCATTGAGTTATCCTGCCTACTTGCCTTCGTGTATGAGTATAATTGACTTGTGATATGATTATTTTATATGTCTTGACATGCCTCCATGTGATTCCATAAAGGAATCACAATTTTGTTTATGAAATTAGATCTTCTCGGGATTGAACTCTTGCCTCAAAGACCAAGAGATTGGTCCTTGAGATGTGGATTGATATGCATTGTGTTTATTACCTCTTAGGTTATTATTATTATTTTAATGAGCATGTGTATCTATTCTTTATATGATGCACTTTATGATTGGCATGCTTATTTTCTTGGGAGGTTCTAGTGTTGATATTGTTGCTTGACCGGTACTTTCCCGAGTGTAATGAATTTGATAGCTCTTGATATAAGAATTTATTATGAATTTTAGAGTACTTATGGATATTTTAAATAGATCCTATAATCATCTTATATGATTTTACTTCAAGTGGATCCATTCTTGTCATATTCATACCAATTTAGTATGCCTTGTATTAGGTTGATATGACATTATGTAAAAGAAACATTTGATGTTATTGAGTATATGGGAAGTGAATCATTATATTATATTTCATTTTGTTTCCTCATTCAATTGAATGAGATGGGCCTAGGTCTAGGTACTAGAGTGTATCGTGGGAGTGGCACTCAATGGGGGCCAATGACCAAAGTGCCTATCAAGGTAACTCAATGGATAGTAAGAGTAAGACAAGTGATAACATAATAATAATTTTGGGTTGGGATAAAAATTAATTAAGATAATTGGCTCCCCAAACATGTCTTGAGTGCTAGTTTGAGGCCAAGGATGACTTGGTAAGGCATGGCCACACATATATAGATTGGAACTTGTTCCGAGAGACATGCCCACACATGTGGTTATTAGGCTAACATGGTTGACATTTTAGTTATATGAGATAATGGTCATTTTTGTGTGGTGCATCCTCATGAGCACACACATTGACACTCCTTACACTTAGAACTTTAGTATATAGGTCTTGGTGGTTGAGTAGAACCTTATGGATTTATTTTTTCTTTAACTTTTTAGTTATCTTTTTGTGATATACGCCCTATGGCAATTTGGTGTTGCTCTTGTGGGTGCCTCATTTTCCTTACTATTTCTTACTAAGGATGCTTCCTCTTTTTTTTGGTATTTTACTTGTTGATTGTCCAGGCATATTTTGTTACTTCATTATTTTTCATTAATGTGAGTTATGCATTTCTGGTATTTTCATCTTGGTGTGGCTTATTAGTATTTATGGGATTTTACATGTATGCCAAGCATTTTATCCATGTTTGGCTCTTGTGTAAGCCCACTATTCCCCCTTGTTTATTGACATGATTATCTGAGGCATGTGACTATCTCCACAAGCATGGTGGTGTGGACATTAGGGTACCACATGATTGGGTGGAATTTCCAACCATTATTTGGGATTGAAGGGCTTAGTTGGTGATTGGATCAAAGGATTATACCTTCTTCCTCAATGTTGGATCCTTCTCATTTTCTCTTCACATTCTTGTAAGATGTAATTATTTGTATAGTGTATCCTATGATTTAATATTTATAATGTATGTATTGGTTGCTCCTATTGGAGATGGATGTAAAATGGATCTACTAATGGCAATGGTGACCCTAGATAGGGATCAAAATAATGTATTTTCTAGAAATGAAGAACAAGATGTTGAAGTGCATCTTGAAGAATAACTTAATTGTTCTCATAGGGAGATCAAGAATCTTTAGAAAATAATTGAAAATAAAAAGGATTATTTTTTTTAGAGGACATTAAAATGAGAAAAAAAATAGAAGTTGATCATAGAATTGAAATTTGAGTTGGAAGAAGAAAAAAGGAGAGATGATGACACAACAAAAATTTTAAAGGCTAAAGAAAAGGAATATGAAATAGTTGAAGCCCAATTGGTATTCTTGATTAAGAATTGAGAGAAATTAAACAACTAGTTGACCAAGAATTTAATATTTAGAAAAATTACTGAAATTATACACAAGTTTATACACACCCATAGAGTGCCACACATCAAGATACAATAGATTCAATGAAGGATATTGGTATATCCATAAGGATGAGTATAAATAATCTGAATGAGTATGGCTCTAGAAGTTCATAATCTCCTTAGCCCAAAAGTGATGAAATGTCATAAAAAGGAATATGAAGCATTCATTCATATTTATAGATAAAAGAGGAGATTTAGAAAAAAAAATATAGGAGGACCAACATACAATACCCAATTGAATCATTCTTTCTCTAGTTATTGGTTTAATCACAATCATTATGAGCATTAGGTAGTAGATTATATAAGGTTTCTTATAAGGAAGAATAATTTTGTGAGAAAAAGGATTTTTCTCTTTTGGTTCATTTCAGTATAACATGTTATGAGTGCAATAACTTTGGACACTTTACAATACATTGTACAAATGGTTTTGCTAAGGCTTCTAAACTAGCTAAAAAATGAAAGCATGTTTACTAATAAGAGGAATGAATTTGAGAAGGTGTGGAAAACAAAGAAAGAGGAAAAAAATTATGAAAGGACAACATTATTTAGCAAGTCTATTATGAATAGCTACAACACAAAGTGTGAATACCATAGTGAGTTCAAGGAAAAAGAATGCCTTCTAGGAAAACAAGACTAATGTTGGCCATGGTATAAAAAGTTAGAGTATGATAACACTTTTGAGTATTTTATATAGAAGATGACAAAGAGAGAAATCTCCTTTTTTATTTTAGAGTAACTACAAGTTAAGGGGGATTGTTGACTCCCTTCTACAAGTATACATGGTGGCCTTATAGGGAAGCATATATTATATTAGTGCATCAATTATTGAAGATAGGGGAAGCGAAACTATTAGAGGAATGATCAAATAATTCCTTTTCCATTTATGTCAAAGGCAAATAGAAAAAGACAAAATAATAGTTAGATAGAGATTGTTGACAAAGAAAAGTATCATTCACAAGGGAAATATTTTGAGGTTTTCCATCAATATTAAAGGGAGATATTGTTGAAGAAATATTTTTCATTGATGTTAAAGGACTTGTTAGTGTTGCAATTGATGTCAAGGTATCTCAAGTTGGTATATTTTTAATTACTTCTATCATGAAATGTAAATCATTTGACAGAAAGATTCAATTATGCTTGATAGCTCTCTTAATATTAAAACTAGATAAAGTCAGAGAGGGATTGAACCCTTACATAATAAAAATGTGGAAGAATAAAGGGGTGTCATAAGGAGTGAGAACACATATTATTAAGACAAGGAAAACATAACAAAAACTAGAACTAGCTAAAAGACAAAAACTAAAACTAGACACAACCAAGACTAAATGCATATAGCACCAAAAAACACCACCCATAGAAGGTACAAAATGATAGTCTATAGTGTGGGGATTTTGATATTTTTTAAATCTTAGATAATCTCCTTAACCTTTTCATGAAAAGATAACCCTTCTATCATGCCCTTTGCAGGAAGAGTAGAAGGGAACTCAATTTTTGCCTTCATGATGATACTAGTTAGCTACAAGGAAATACCATTCACAACCTCCATGGACCTCTTCTCTTTTGCATGTATCCACTTAATATTTTCCTTGATAACCTACATAGAAACTAAATTTATGGGTGCCATTTTTTTTGGCATTGCACACTCTAATGGTAGTTAAAGGTGATTGAAGGTGTTGTCATTAATGGCAACCTTGAAATCTTATGGCACCGGGGCACCGGCACTGGCAAACTCTACACCGGCAGATAGTTCACCGGCATCGACAATAATGTTTACCGGCACCTCAGCCGATAGGATTTTGATTATTTTATTTTGTATTTAATTGTTATTTCTTTTGTAAGCTGACATGACATATTGTAATAAGACTCATATATAAGTATGAGATCTTGTAGATCATTTTGTGCGACAACATAGAGGATAGATATGATGGATATGTAGAGCGAATATTAAGGAAAACTTGTAGAAGGGTTTATGGTTATTGTATTAGCTTACACCGGTACTGAATTTGGAATTGCAGATGTTGTTTTGTAGAAGTACAGTATATTAGATTTTCATAATCCATTTTGTAAGTCAGTGAGACTTCCTTTTGTAATTGAGCAGTGAGATTTAGGCAGTTGGCCTTCCTACATGTGCAGGCTCCTCTTGTAAGTAATATCCATTCATTGGCGAGTGAGTGAATATTGTGGGTCACAAATCCCACTGAGGTTTTTCCCACACCAGGTTTCCTCATTAAACATCTTTTGTTATGATGTGCTTTCTATGTTGTCTTTACTATTATTATTTACTACATTAAATCTTGTTTACCAGTATATTGTTTTGGAATGCAAAATACTTAATAAGGTCAGAAATTATGTTAACCAATTAGATACTGATTCACCCCCCCTCTCAGTATCTTTGGGACTATCATCAATCCTAACAATTGGTATTAGAGCCTGGTCCTCTATTTTCAAAAGTATAACAACTTGAGGAAGATCCTGATACTGGTACAGATGGAAAACTTGAGAACGCAATTAGAAGGAGCTCTTGCAGAATTTGGTGATGAAAAATTGAAGAATATCAAACTTGAAGATGATCTGAAGACTGCACACGAAATCATTTAAGGACGTCAGGAGAATCTTACTATTGCTAGAAATAAAAGAAGAGAACTTCATGAGAAGATACATAATGATGATGATGAAAAGGAAACTCTTAATGATCTTGTAAGCAAGATGAGGCAAGAAAACATGACCTTGAGGAATGAGATGCAAGACATGACTATGAGATTTTGTAAAGACATTGAAGACAAAAAGAAGAATGAAGATGAATTGACTAGGAGACTCAATGATGCTGGAAATGAAAATCTAAGACTCAACCATAAAAATGATATGTTAAAGATAGATTTGATTCACATGGAACATGATAAAACTGAACTTATGAGACAAAAGGAATTTTTGGAAATTGAGTTGGCTTCTCCAAATCAACATAAAGAGAAAATCAAGATAAGTTCAGAAGAACTGGATGATATGTTGAAAAGTCAAAAACCTAATGGAGACACCTAATGGACTTGGATTTGAAGTTGGTGAAAGCTCTGGTACTACAAACAATCATGATCACAGTAAACTGGTAAGACAACCTAATGCCTACAAATTTAATGGGAAATTCTTTAATTATAACAAGTATGGTCATAGAGTAAATCAGTGTAGATCTAGAAACTATCAGAATACTAATGCACCCACTGGTCAATGTTCCAAATATAACAAAATTGGTCATAATTCATAAAATTGTAGAATGAATGTAAGATGTTATGTTTGTGGAAGATTTGGACACTTATCTAATCAATGAAGAACACAAACTGGCATAGGATATGGAAAGGCTATTCAGAAAAACAATGTGACTTGTTATTCTTGTAACAAGATTGGACATATTGCAAAATTTTGTAGAAGCAAGACTTCACCGGCAAATAACAAAGGACCCAGTTTGAAAGGCAAAGATAAGGTAGATGAGGTAAAGAAAGAATTTTCAAAACAATAGATTAGAAAGAAAGTTCAGAATGTTGATGAGACTATTCCTTCACTAGTAGAACAGAGTATCACTCCATTGGCAGGAGATTCTTCATCCAACTGAAAAGAAACCTTTTGGGGGTATTGCAACAAATTGAAAATCATGTAAGTTTACCCTCGGTTTATGGTGAGAAGATGAACTTCTTCTTTACTGGCAGATGTGTTAAGTTTCACTTAACTGGTAGGCATTTATTGTGGTTGTTGAAGGAAAAGACATTATAAATCAGTGTTTTCCCCTCTTTTTCACTCACCGAGCATTAAAACTTTCAGAGAGCACGAAAAACCCGAGTGAAGGCATCCATAGCGAGAAGTGAAGAAAGTTATTTCAAACATCCAAACCTATCAGGAAGATTAAGGTATTTATAAATGGCTTCCTCCTCTGCTCCAGAATTCATTACAAACCCTATTGTTATAGAAGTAAGCAAACATCCTAGGCCCATTTTCAAGATCATCCCTGAAGTAGCGAAACAGGATGATACCCTAGGTGCTTTTTCAAAAATCCCTAAAGGAGTTGCATATGCAGAAGACCCTAGAATTTACATACATTGCCATATTGAGGAATTAGGTTCTAAGGAAATCATGAAAATATATAAGAATGTTATCTATGATGAGAATGGAACTGTAAAACCCAAGCATAAGGTTATAGAGATCCTAGATTTTGTGGAAATCCTTGACATCCTGAAATTTCCTAAGGAAATTGTAAGGATTGTGCTTAGTAGAGTTCATGGTGAATTCTTTTGGCTTGACTCTATTCATAAAATCAGTAGAAGCAGGTAGGGTAGTGACTAGCTTACCATCCACCGGTAGCATGCCAGATAAAACTAAGAAGGTTCCTAATAACAAAGTGATGACTTTCACTAGTGCAACCTATGACAACAGATCCCTGAGAGTTAATGATGTAAAGGATGAGAATGTTAGATTCATAAGCATGATCTTAGGATATAAAACCACACATGCTAATCGAATGAACTCTATTTCAAGTCTATGTATTAAAAATGCATATGATATGGTCAACAATGATGCTAAGATAGATGTATGTGAGTGGTTGAAAGATGAGTTGATTGACAATGAGAAGAAAATAAAAGGAGATAAGAAAGGTACTTTCGGATTTGGCAATCTTCTTGTATGCTTAATTCTATATCTTACAAAAGAGGTTCCGGATATAGGCAGGAAAGAATTTGGTTATGATATACTTGTATGAAATCAACTATTAGATATATTCACCGGTATGGGGGCAGATAAGGAAAACAAAATAACAGAGTATTTCCAAGCATTTAAAGCAAAAATGAAGACTAAGGAAAGGTTACCTCAAAGTATTATCAACAAGTATGAGAAAGAAATTTGTTTTGTGATTAAGAAGGATTAAATTTGGATGGAGGTAGTTCTTCCTAGAACTGTTTGGGTGACAGAAATGGGATATGAGGTTGATGTGAACATAATTGAAACATATACCAAAGCCCTATTAGCAACCCCTAGAGAACTGAAAGAAAAGGTTTTTGGAAATGCACAATCAATAGAAAATGATGTACAAACATTGAAACAAAGGAAGAGAAGAGAAAAATATATAAGGAGTGCATCTAAGCAGGTTAAAGAAATAAAAGAAAATGTAATGAATATCACTGGTATCAAGGAAAGTGACTTAGAAGGATTACAATCGGAGGCTCTTCTCTCACTAGTTGGTACATCCTCTGATAGTGAAATTCCTACTGAATTTAAAAGAGTTGATAGGAAGAGAAAACCCTCACCGGTACCCTCTCCTCCTCCCAAGAAAACCAAGACAACAAGGCAGAAGTAACAATAAGTAAGGCCATCAGCTAAGAAAATGACACCTAGAAAGAGAAAGCAAAAATAGATCATTCCACCACTTGACAACCTACTGAATGAGATAACAGATGATGCTAACTTATGAAATGTTAGTAAATTGTATGATACTTTTACAAATGAGGAGAAAGAAAGTATAGAAAATAGTATCATCTTATAGCTTGATATTTACAAGAAAGTTTTGATAGAGGTTGTAGATGATTTGCCTAGTGATCTATATAGGTGACTAGATGCTAAAAGGTTAGCCACTATGGAGCTTGACAAGAAAATCAAGATTGAGAATCTAATAGGTATTCACCCTGTGAAATCAGTTGAGGAAATTGATGAATTGATCAATGAAGCTAATAGAACAGTCTTTTCAAGTGGACACCGGCATGTAAGTCTAATGGCCGCTAGGGTTAATGAAATCTCATAAGAGACATCAGACAAATGGGATATTTTCTTTGTTGACTACCTAAAGGATAAGGACAAAGGAAAAGGCAAGGTAGGTGGACTACCTAATATAAAAGTGACAGATAACCTTCCACCACTTTCTGATATTCTACTGGTACTAACTAACGATTCACTGGCTACTAAGAATGTGGAGACTCCACATGAGGATACAAATCCTATGTCTGAAATTTTGTACACAATGACCATAAACACTTAAGAGGTCAATATTGTAGTTGATAAAAAAGTATTGAGGAAAAGAAGAAAGATGTTGCTACTGAGCAACCAGCTGACAATGTTGGAACACAAGCTGAAAATGTTGAAGTTGAAAAACCAGCTGATAACATTGAGATAAAGGTTAGTGAAATGGTTACTGACAGTACTATTGATGCAAACATTGAAAAACTGATAGAGATAGAGAAACCGGCTATAGAGAATTCACAGAAACCAATTGAGATACCGGTAGTGGATAGTGTAGAGGTACAGACAAAGAAACCGGCAGATAACACTAAAGAATAATCAGGAAAACCGGCAAAAGAGAGCACAGTGAAACAGACCGAGACACAAGCTGAGAAATAGGTTCATATAGAGACAGTGCCACCGGCAAATACTGAGAAACCTAAATGTTTGCAAGTTGAAATGCAAACACAAATTGACCTACTAGAGGTCGAGACAAGAAGAGTTGTTACTACCACCGGCAACATGGAGATTGTTAAGGTAGTTGGACAGTCATCTGGTACTTCCATGACAGAATTCAGACCAACAAATGTGACTAAAGTGCTTTTGGATTCTATTAAGAAAATTACAGATTGTAATGCATTGGCATGCAAGGCTATAGATGATACCATTCCTATTCTTAAATTGATTGCACCCAAGTGTAATGTAGATAATAAAGATTATTTGAGTCAGTTAGACACATTGTCTAAATACATCACCGACAACATACTGACTGTGGACCAAATAAATGAAGAGACATTTAAGGATAAAATGGACAAGGAAAAAGAGAACTTCTTTGGATAAACAATAAAGAAGTGCACGAAACATATTGACACCCTCTTATCGGCACTGAACAAAACAATTATGGAGTTCAAGGAACTGTACAGAGACACCTGTAAGACTAAGCTTTTGACAATGGATATCAATAAGGAAATTGGTAAAGTGCAAAAGGAAATTAATAACATAGCTAATAATATCATTGGATCACCTGAACCAATATCAGTTATTGGGTAGGAAATTGTTGAATTTGAAGAGAAACTTGAAAAGTTAGAGAAGGAAAAGGAAAGAATAAAGGGCAAAGCAAAAGATCTTAAATGCAGACTCGGTCCTAAACTGGATAACCTCATTTCTTTGAGGAAAGAGATCTCGAAGGCACTTATTCTAGGACATAAGACACCGGAAGAGAAAATGCATCACCTCACCGATACTATTCAGAGAACAGAGGCAGCATTAAAGGACAACAATAGGGTCACTCAGAGCCAGAATTTGGTATTAGCAGACCTATTCCACCTTGTAACCAACCGGTTACAAGGTTCTAGCTGATAACTGCACTCATTTGACAATTTTGAGAACCTTTTCATTGATGTCAAAGGGGGAGTATTAGGATAGAGAAAAATAATTTTCAGAAGAGTTCATTTGCTCAGGGGGAGCACACAATTTTGGTAAGATTTTTGGACTTCAATTTTGGGGATACTTTTTGGATTTTTCTCATGAGTATTGCCATCAATGCCAAAGGGGGAGATTGTTGGCATTGCACACTTTAATGGTAGTTAAAGGTGATTGAAGGTGTTGTTATTGATGGCAACCTTGCAATCTTATGGCACCGGTAGGCACCGACACCGACTGACTCTACACTGACAAATAGTTCACCAGCATCGACAATAATGTTTACCAACACCTTAGCCGACATGATTTTGATTATTGTATTTTGTATTTAATTGTAATATCTTTTGTAAGCCGACATGGCATATTGTAATAAGAGTTATGTATAAGTATGAGATCTTGTAGATCATTTTGTGTGACAACATAGAGGATAGATATGATGGATATTTAGAGTGAATATTAAGGCAAATCTTGTAGAAGGGTTTATGGTTATTGTATGAGCTTACACCGGTACTAAATCTGGCATTGCAAATGCTATTTTGTAGCAGTACACTATATTGGATTTTTATAATCCATTTTGTAAGTGAGTGAGACTTCCTTTTGTAATTGAGTACTGAGCTTTAGGCAGTTGGCCTTCCTACATGTGCAAGCTCCTCTTGTAAGTAATATCCATTCATTGGCCAATGAGTGAATATTGTGGGTCACAAATCCCACAGAGGTTTTTCCCACACCAGGTTTCCTCGTGAAACATCTTGTGTTATGATGTGCTTTCTATGTTGTCTTTACTATTCTTATTTACTGCATTAATTCTTGTTTACTGGTACATTGTTTGGAATGCAAAATACTTAATAAGGTCAAAATTCTATTAACCGGTTAGATACTGATTCACCCCCCACTCTCATTATCTTTGGGACCATCATTAATCCTAACAATTTTACTACTATATGCAATAATCTCTTCCAATTTTCTTTTCAATATTTCTTGGTTGCACTATAGGTCAAAGATAGCCATAGCCATTTCCTTTCTTTCTTCTTTCTGGGACACCTTGGAACTTAGGTTTTTAACCTCCTCATTTATATTCTCCCATCTCAGAAGCCTCTCTGCCAGAGCATTAGCAGCCATCCAAAAAATTTCATCTTTGACTTCCATCGACTAGTCAATAGCCCTAACCTCCACCTCCACCAAGGCCTCCAATCTATTAATTTTCTTCAAAGTCATGTAGATCTATGCTAGGAGATAATGAATTATTTCACTTTTATTTTTATATTTGATGCAAATTCCATTAAATTTGTTCACTATCTCTAGTCATTGTCAATCACCAGGGGATGAAAGATGGGAGGGGTGAGGGAAACCTAGGGTTAGTGTACAATGGTTAAGGGAAAAATCATTATCATTAGGGATGAAATTATCAGGGGTCCATTTTGAGACCATAGTCTAGGAGAAATAATAGTTCTTCAAGATAACCTCCTTAATGTTTGACCTTTTGACATTTTTCTCTTTGTGAAGTTGGGTTTGAGGTTCAATATTCTTTATCTTGGCAGTGTGTTGGGGATTGAACTAGTTTCCCATGTTTTTTGAAGGGGGGTGACCGTAACAAAGCTAGAGGCACCCTTACAAATGGTCTCTAATGTGTTAGACAACTCCATAAACATGGTAGGATTTCAAAGGGGGCGAATAGGGTTTATACTAGGGCTTCTAGTAGAGAACATAAAAAAATTAAAATCATAGAACCTAATAACTAACCCTTGGTAAAAGTGAAGCACATCCTTACACTTAGCCATAGCCATAGATTGAGCTAGGTAGAAATGATCCAAAATGGAAAATTCTATTTCATACCATGTCTAAAATGATTTAGCATAGGGAACAATTAGGAGTGGAATCTTTTGTACCATCCATCAAAGATGATATATTTCATTAGATCCAGTGCCACCTCCTACCATTCTCCCAAGATATCATCTGTATTGAATTTTTTCTATGAATGAGATATTCTATCCTAACCATCCAAAAATATCTTGAAGTCATCTTTATATTTTTTTATTTTTTTAGGTAAAGTTGCACCTTCAACCAAGAGCCCAATAGTAGCTGCTATGAATACTATAGAAACTATGAAGGACACATCACCTATGATAAACTTACCTTCATCCCGTGAGCAAGAATATTGTTTAGAGAGAGAGGGATTAAATACTTTCATACCCTCAACATAGGTGGAAAGATTTCCCCTCTCAATTATAGACTGAAAAACTTTGTCCTTCTTAAAACTATCACATTTATGTAGTTTTTTTCTAAGAAAGATCTCTCCTTGGTAGGGCAATTCTCAGAAAACTAATGACATTGGCTGAGGAAGGGTAAGACAATGCTAAAATTGGAAAAGGATAGATAGACAACAACAGTTTTTGGAAACGGAATCCTTTCCACAAATATAAAAGGAAAACTCTTCATCATTTAATATTATAGAAATTAGAATAAAATGCCATAACTAAAATGGAAATCCTTAGATTTTTACACAATATTTATTCTTATGTCATCCTAGATAGTAGCACAAACATCTATTGGGAACTTGTCCAAGGTAGTCCCCATTTGAAGACAACTAGTGTAGGGACCTAGATTTTATTGCCTATTAGTAGATTTATTCCCCAACCTGAGGGTGTGGGTGAGTTTGACGTGTCCACGTATTAAAAGAATACACTGGTATTTAACAATGAGATCTTTTATGGGCATCTTGGGGATTCTTCACCACAAAGAAACATATGGACCTCTTAATGATATCACTATGCTTTAGTATCATTTTTTCATAATTGACTAGCATATCTACTATTGCTTGGAACTATCTATGGTATGTTCTAAGATCTGTGGCTCATAAATAGTATGTGCACATAGTTGTATTGTCTTCTTGTTTGGTACCAAATTCTACTTTTGTTGAGAGTTATAGCTTGCAATTTTAAAGTAAAATAATGTTGTATATGATGTATCATATTCTTGAGTTTCAAAGGTCAAACTTTAGAGGATAAAAAATTAGAAGTAAAAGAATGTTTACTATGCTAGTTGGTTGACTATATTGAGGTTCGCAATGAATGCACAATTATATTTTAATATATACTAGTTAGAGGAAGTGTGTGAGGGATTTTTAGGAACAGTTAAGCTCATATTTGGTAGTTTGTAGTGTGTCACTACTCGTAGTATAACATGTGTTCTTTAGTATCAATTTAATTAGATGTTTAGTTGAGATTTTCTTATGTCTTAATTATGGATTTTATAAATATGTTATAGGCTTACATAGGAATGTAGTTATTATTGGAAAGGATATATCATTTATCTGTGCTCATTTCAATGAGTGTTTGTTGGAGAATGTGGTAAAATTCATGCAATATGTTTACTAACTAAGCAACAAATATAAATTAAAGTGTGCAAATCAAGTTGCAGATCCTATACACATTGAGAGAGTGTTCTAATGCAATTTAGATAAGATAGATGTTGAAAGTTGATCTTGAAGGTTAAAATAATATTTTGTTTGTATCAAATTTCTATATATGGGGTTGCTGCCTCATAATTTGAGTTGATGTTCAATTCTTTGGACTAGGGGATTGGTGTGTCTTGTAGGTTGGTGCCTGAAAACTTGATTGGGGATTTTTTTCTCCATCTTTAATTGTAATTATTTTGGGTACATACCTATAAAATATTTCAGGTTCATTATACCTTTTTGAGGCTATATTTGGACAGTACATCGAAGAAGTTATTTCCACTTCTATTTTTTCATTCTAGGTTACCACATATATCTAGTTTTCTCATGTTTTGATGTGTCATAGTTTCTAGAATTTTATTAGCTTATTTTGTGTTAAAGTAAGATCTAGAAATAGTCCTAATGGTAAATTTTATTGAAATTGATATTTGTCATATATTGGTTCACCCCCTCTCTTAGTATATATGTGTGATTAACATGTGTATGGAATATGTGAGAGTAACAACTATTAGAAAGTAAATTCTCTTACTATATCATTGGTTATTTTCTTATAGTACACCAAGTCAATGAATGTGACCTAAAGACCATTAATCATTTGGAAGAATTTAATGAAATGGTTTTTACTATTTTATTGATTAAATGAATGAAATGATCAAATATAGAAAAAATAAATTCAATGTAGTAGTTTTCAATGACCGTGGAAATAGATCTTCTAGCTACTTATATTGGAAAATAAAATCACTCCATCAGGAAATAAAAATATTTATGGGTGTCCTTTGTCATTACAATTTTTAAATTCTGATCCTCAAAGCCAATGGCAAATAGTATGGTGAAGATATTAAGTGATATTATATTAATATGGTAGTTGTTTATTTCAAATATGAATCATATTTGTACACACTAATAAAGAAGATCTACAAATTAATTCAACCCAACATCAATAGAGAGATACCATGCATGTAAATAACAAATATTATACCATTCACATACAAAGTAGTCTTGTTTCCATTATTCTCCTATCCTCCATGATCTTGTATTTTCTATGGTTGCTCTCATATTTGTGTTGCACTTGTACAACAGATCAAGGAAGAATGGATATGATTGTGATAATGTATAGTTATAATGCAAAGATTATGTGATGATGTATTGATAGAGTTATTTTCATAGAATATAGGTATGCTCCAAGTATTCTATATAGAAAGGGAGAGAAGGAACCCTCTATTATAGAGATCATCCTAAGAATGGAGGGTTCTGATTAAGAGGTTAAGGAATGAATGAGTACGATCACATAGATGAAAGAGACTCAATAAGATTTGAAGGTAGGTAAAGATGAAGGGAGTAGATTAAGAGGTGGAAGGGTAAAAGATAAGGGTGAATAGCATTAAGAGGTTAAATTGAAATAAAGGGCTAATGTTGAGGAGTAGGTAATTTGGGGAGATATTTTGTCATATAGATAAGAAGTAAAAGGTAAATGGATTAATTAAATAAGCAATTTTTTATTTATTTAATTAATAGAGGAAAGGCTAATAAATAAAATATTTTTTAATTTGGGAAAGAGGGATGGGATCATTAAATAAACAATAAATTTTTATTTAATTAGAAAGAAGAGGCTTAGTGAATGATAAATAAATAAAAGTATTTATTTAATTAATAGAAGAAAAGGCTAATGAATCAATTAATTAAATAGTGTTGGGGGCCTAGATGGACTGGCGAGAGCTTCCAGTGGTAAAGCATGAGGTCATGAGATCTAGTCTCCCCCTAGCTCATGTGGTACTGGAGGGCGTATCACACCAGCACCACATGTCTAAAAATAAAAATAAAATAAAATAAAATTAATTAAGTAAAAATACTTAATTAATTAATAAATGACACTAGGATACAATTATTAAATAAAGAAGAAATGTTTATTTAATCAAAGGATAATTATAGGTGTTTATAGTAGTAATAAGTTTTATTTAGAGGATATAGGGTGGTAGGTAAGGAGAAATATATCATGTTAATCAATTAATCACTAGATATGTGGAATGAAAACTTTTAGTAGAAGGAAAATTAATTGTGACACTTGAAATGAGTTGCAAAGGAAAATTTTTGTAAGTAATTAAGAACAACAGTGGAATGACAAAGTAGAAAAATTTGGCATACAAAGGCAATCCTATACAAATAAATAGGTTTTGTGCATCGAATCCTAAAAGAGGTAAGATATGCATTAATATTTTGAATTAAAGAAGTGACCACATATGTAGTGTCAAAAATAGAAAAAAAAATATAATAGGAAAAGAGATGGATAATTAGTTATGGGTGAAGTTATAATTCGATTCTTAGGCCTACTCATGAGTAGCCAATGTGGAAATATTTTTGCTAATATTTAGGGCTAAGCCATGTAAACAAAAAAGGCCTTTAAGATAATGAGATAACAAGGTTTGTATGATATCTAAGATTGGTCCAATGATATTATACACACTATCATAATTGTGGATAGGTAATTGGATATCTATGAGATACATATCAATTTAATGTAGTATATTTTATAATACACATAGTAGCTTCATAGTTGAAGCATCACCTAGTGTCATAATATGTGGTGGTAGGATAATTTGGTAATATAGGAAGATTTTTAATGTTTGGATCATATGAAAAAAAAATTTAAATAAGACTCATTTGAATAGGATTAGTGAATAGGTGTAGTAAGTGTGTGAAGTTAGATAAATCTTTATAAAAAATTTAAAAAAGATTTTAGCTTAAAAGAGGTATTATATTGTGAAACTCATTAAATGTTTCATAATAAATAGTACGAGGTGTCAAAATAGATTGAAAATAAATGATAGATTCACCAAAATATAATAGATTAAAATTGATATTATTTAGTTATTTTCATCTAAAATTTAACTTGTCTACACTACTGACTAGATAAGATTATGTCTCATTTTTATTTATGTGTCTATGAACTTTAATGCCATTTTTGTAAATACAAAACTAAATAATAAAACTATAAAGATATTAAAGAATAAAATTAAATTTCTGTGCATTTTTTTTTAAACTTGTTAGCCTGGACAAAGAGGTTCAGGTAAGGTCTACATAGGATGAACTTCTAAGAATAGTCAAGAGCATATATCTCTTTCAATCTCCATTTGAAACTAACTATCACGAGGAAATCAAATATGTGCATGTTTCTAGCCTATTTGATTAGATAGAAAAATAGAAAGAGAAAGAGAAAGAGAATAGAAAAATAAAACCTAACTTCTATGCATACATATGTTTCTTAAACATAGTTTGAAAAAAGAGGAAAGTAGGGTCTACATGGGAGCTTGCTAATTATAGTCAAGCCCCTATCACCCCCTCTCAACCTCAATGGTCAAGCAAAGGAAAAGAGAGAATGAAATATATGTTTTCTCTTAGTTTATTTAAAAATAGAACTAGATAATTGAATGCAAATACCATGAAAATTATTCTAGTTTTACTAGAAGCAAAAATATAGTGTGTATGATTTTCAAGTAAGACTAAAAATCCCAAAAAGTGCCAAGAAAAAAAATTGAATTGACATATATTATCAAAATTAAAAACAAATAATGTTTGAACTCTATAACCTCACACCATGAATGAAAGTAAATCTTATGAGAACCACAAACTACATGTCTCAAATATGAAAAGGATGCCAATGAAATTATTATAGAGAACAAACTACTCAATAACTTTTCATATGATAGTATCGTTTCTAGTAGTAGATCACATGAGAGAAAGAGATCTTGATAGTTGGTCAAGAGTTAGATTGAAAGAGATTGCAAGAGAGAAATTAAAAGACTAGGAGGGAAGATGAAGATATCAATGTCTTCACTTAGTTGTTAGTATTCAACCTAAGTTAATTACATGCTTGGTCAGAAAGAGAAAGGTGGTAAAATGTCATTAAACTAGCTAGTGTATGACTAATTGGTAGTAATATTTGCGTCTTGTGCTTAGGAAAAAAAATGTGAAACACAATTTTTTTTTGACAAAACGAGATAAAAATTTATTCAGATAAAGAAAAGATACATAGCAGAGGCCTCAAGACCACCAAGAAAAGAACGCAACCGAGCATCCAAAAGACAACAACAACAAAGCCACTACATATAATTATCCTCCAAAAATATCCTATCTAAGATCTCAAGATAACCAGAAGATAAACCATCCCTTCCAACAACATCTCATCCATCCAGATTCTCGGAGGCCTACTTTGCTAGGCAATCAGCCACTCTACTCCATTCTCTGGGAATATGACAAAAGGAAAAAAAATCCAAGTATCTATGGAGATGTAAAATCTATCTAACCACAAAAGCTAATTGCCAACTAACATCCTCCAAGACCTGATTATTCAACATATCAACAATCACCTGAGAATCTGACTCACAGATAATCCTTCTCCATCTGAAACAGATGCCTCTCTCAACAATAGTCTTGATAGCAAGGGTATCCATAAAGTTGTTATAATATTGTCATTTGTAAATAGAAAAGAGAAAAACAACACATCCATCAGCACCTCTGCCAACACCTCCAATACCTGCATGCCCTGGATTTCCACGATAAGAGCCATCTGTTTTAATTTTGAATATCCCCATAGGAGAAGGTATCCACATTCCCTCTGTACTGATCTGCTTCTTAACATGTTTGGATCTATTGCTAGCAGTACTACCCACTTTAATGTTCCCTAGCTACAGGTTCCTAACAATAGCATAATCACCATGATCAACATTTTTAGACATGTCACCTTGCTGAGATAGTCTCTTGAATCCTATTGACAATCTTCTTCCACACCTAAGAACTCCCAAGTTGTGAATCACAAAAGACCCTACGATTCCATTCCAACCACGAGTTCCATATAATAAGAGCAGGCCCAATAGTTCATGCCACTTGAAGGAAGGAAGTCTTCGCTGTAGGTCTTCCCAGACTCTCCCAAAAATCAATTAAAGAGGAAGCATGAATACAGTCAAGTTACCATGCCTCCCACCACCTATGCCAAATCTCCCTAGAAAAGGGGCATAGAAAAAACAAATGGGAGCAACACTTTTCACTATATTTACAAAAGAAATAAATAGAGGACCCTAAGAACCTCTCTTGTGAAGATTCTCCCAAGCTAGGCATTTCCTCCGACCCACCAGCCAAAGGATGAAGTTACATTTATGCCAAGAATAGTTTTTCCTTACCTTTTTCCACCAAGGAACATCTGTCAGATCATGCATTTGCCCATCTAACTTTGCATAACCTACAGCTACAGTATATTTTCCTTTCAGGTTGGGACTCCAAGCCAAAATATCTATATCTTTGAGAGATCTACATAACTTACCTTCCAAGATTTTAGCCAACATAGCACGGTCCTCATTAGACCCCCCTAAGGGCCACTCCTGGGGATCCTTCCAAACAAACTTCTCCATCTGGCCTATACACCTAACCCTTTTAAAATTATCCACCTTAACCCATAATGCCTCAATGAAAATGTTACATAGAGACTGAAGTTGTGGATAACTAGAAAGAATAGGAGGATGACCATCTCAAGGGTCCTACCAAAAGAGAGCTTTAGAACATCTATTACAAATCCAGAAAAAGCCATCATTAATAAGTTGAACCCCCTTTTAAGAGTGTCCCAGATACATGATCCCCTACCCAGCAAACAAAAGCAAGGCACCTCTTGGCCAATAGCATCCGAAATATACTTGCATGTTAAAATATTGGCTCGGTCCTGATCTTGATTGTTACACCACCTCCAATACAACTTGGTTGCTAAGGCCTTACAAACCAAAGTCATCGATCGAAGACCAAGTCCCTAGCATGCTTCGGTCTACAAACAGACTCCCATTTAACAAGGCTCCACTTAGAAGAGAGAAGACTTCCAGACCAAAGAAATTGCTGAGAGAGCATCAACCTCTCTCACAAAGCTGGATGGGGGACACTGCACAAAATACCTACACATAGGAAGAGCCTACACCACTTTCTTCAAAAGAGTCACTCTCCCAGCTGAGGATAACCACCTACAAGTCCAATGACTAACCTTGCTACAAAATTTGTCCAAAACACCTTTCCAAAAATCTCTACGCTGAGTCCTCACATCTAAAGGAATCCCAAGATACATCAAAGGAAGAGACCCAATCTGGAATCTAAGGATTCTGACAATTCTACTCTGAATAAGTTGAGGAGTATTAAATAAGTATATGGAAGACTTATCCTCATTGATTTTCTGACATGAGACATTCAAGTAGATGTCCAAGGCTCTTCTAAAGTTCATTGCCTCATTAACTCTGGCTCTGCCCATGAAACCTATGTTGTCCACAAACTAAAGATGAGAATAGGGAGATAGAGCATCACCCCAACTCCATCCTTGAATAAGACCATGTCTCACCTAGAAAGAGATCAATCTGCAAGACCCTCGACCATGATAATGAATAAATAGGGAGATAGAGGATCCCCTTGCCAAAGTCCCCGAGAAGCACTGAATAATTCTGAAGGCTCTCCATTACTATGAACTGAGAAAGAGGTAGAGGTAACACAACTAAGCACCTAATTCACCCACTCATCTCGAAAACCAAAGGCCAAAAGTATTTTTTGTAAGAATTTCCAATTCACCCTATCATAGGCTTTGGCCATGTCAAGTTTAATGAACATCGCTTTATCTTTTGAGTTTTCCATTGAGTGGATCACATCCATTGCTACCACAATACCATCCAAAATTTGTATTTCCTCAACAAACCCACCTTGCTCCTTAGAGATCAGGGCACCAAGGAATGGTTTGAACCTTTGAAAAATCAATTTAGTAACTATCTTGTAAACCACATTACACACAGCTATAGGCATAAATTGATCCAAACTATTAACCCCCTCTTTCTTAGGAAAAAGAAGAAAAATGTAGAACTCATAGATTTAAGCATTTGCTTATTCCTAAGAGGTTCTTTTACCAGATCTAGAAGGTCATACTTTATAATCTCCAAAAATTCCTCAAAAAAATCAATAGGAAACTCATCAGGGCTAGGAGCCTTACCTTTTTTCATATGAAACACAACTTCCTCCAATTCAAGTAGCAAAATGGGATGCAAGAGAGCATCATTCATTTTATTCAAGATTAGAGGGGGGATGTAATTCAAAATGGCCATCTCATCCTCCATAGCTTCAGAATCCTCTTTGGTGAACAAATTTGAGAAATACTTGATAGCTTTCCTAGAAATTCCTTCATAAAAGGAGAGAAGGATCCCTTGTTAAGAAATAAGACAAGTAATATAATTACTATATCTCCAGGCCTTAACAAAGTTATGAAAAAAAGTTATGTTTCTATCACCTTCTTGTAGCCAATCAACTCTAGATTTTTGCTTCCAAAAAATCTCTTCCTGCAATTCCCACTCTTCTAAGTCCTTAAGAGAAAGGGCCTCAACTTTACTAAGCTTGGTAGTCACCCCTTGATCCATTATCTAATGGGTCACATTATTCAGCTTGGACTGAGGAACCCTCTTCTGCACATGGAGATTTCCAAAGCATTGTTTATTCCACCTCTTCAACCTAAATTTCACATATTGTAATCTCTTCCCAAAAGTATACATAACCCTCCCATGGGTAGGCATCCCTTCATACCACCAATCAGCCATGAGATCCTTTAAAGATTGTTCCCACAGCCACATCAATTGGAATTTAAAGGAAGGATTTTTGGAGACTCTAAAAGAGGTAACCCAAAAAATTATGGGCCAATGATCAAACCCATGCCAATCAAGAATTTTTGAACTAATGGACCACCTGTCATTCACCCAATAGAAGGAAACCAGAAATCTATCATGTCTTTGTGAAATATCCTCCACACCAATCCTCCTATTATTCCATGTTAAGACACCATTAACAGCCTTCACATCAATGAGATTCAAGAGACTAATACTATCCTTGAGCAGAATTGAAGAAGGATCGAGCCTGATTGCACCCCCTCTCTCTTTTCATCCAAACTTGTAACCGCATTAAAATCTCTAGCCAAAATCTAAGGGAGAAAAGGATTTAGGGACCTCACCAAATTAATATGGGCACATAAATGTGTCTTACCCAAAAGATGAGTAGGAGCATAAATATTAGAAAAAAGGCACCTTTCTCTCGACTCAAAGCTAGAAGCAACCAAAGAAATGGATGACTTGCTATAAATCCACGACATGGGGGAGACCTTCCATGGATTCTAGAAGCAAGAAACCCCCCATGAACTACCATGAGCACCCACTCCCTGCCAATGTCCCTGGGGCCAGACACGCATAGAATAATTGGCCAAACCATCCACTAAGAGCTTGGTTTCCTAAATAAAAACAACATCAGGAGAATGAGACTCAATTAATCTGTGAACAAAGTTTTGTCTAGGGATGTTGTTCAACCCCCCTACACTCCATGAGATCACTATCATTTATGGAGTTGAGAGAAATGGGAATCAATGAGCGTTACAGATCTCGACTCAACCAAAGTATCACCAATAAGCTTAACCTTTTCCTTGTCTGTTTCCCACCCATTCCGTAAGGGTTTGTCATAAGAGCCCTATTTAAGAGGCTTATTTTGTAGACCAAAAGTTGGTCAGGCTTTATTACTCTTTCTAGCATCTGAGGCCACCTTTGTGGAAGAGGGATTAGGAGCCATGACAAGAGCCTATGACCCACTGAGATCCCTGTTATCCTGAACTTGCAGGGGCATGCACAAAACCATATGTTCTTGTTGTTTCTCCCCCATAGATACTGCCCGATCTTCTTCCATTGAGTCCACATCCTATTCCCCATGCTAAACTAGAGCACCCAAAGGCATTTCAGCTAGAATTACTTCCTCCTGGACCAAATCATCTAGAATATCAAACCCGTTTAGAGTGACATCATTTTGCCTGTCGAACCAGGTTCTCTTCTTTCCTTTGCCTTTATTTCAAGGCCTAATTGGAATGAAGCCTTCCATATCTGCATGACCCTCAGGCATGGGGATCTTCCCTTATCCTCCACACAAACAGAGTGAGGAGGATCCGAGACTGCGGAGGAAGAAGATTTATTCCTGTGGCATCTCCGCTGTAAATGTCCATACTCATGACAAATACGACATCTAAATGGTAGTGTCTCATTATCTAGCTGTTGGATCCAAGAAGATGAACCCAAACAGATTTTGATAGGGTCTAGAAGAGTTTTATTTAAATAAACTTCTACACAAATGCGAGCATAAGAAATTACCTTTCAATCTTGAGTTTGTGTAGCTGAACCCACAGGCTTTCCAAGAAGCAAAGAGATTGAATGAAGAATATCTTCCCTCCAGAATTCCAGTGGAAGCCTTGGCAATCGAACCCACATAGGCACCTGAGAGGGAAGCTCCTCTATGGAGTTGAAATCGATATGCCAAGGTTTGATAAAGAGCCCCACTTGATTGAAGAAATAAGGGCCGCCCTCAAAATACCTATTTCTATCAGCCAAGTTGGACAAAATAACCTAGAAAATAGTTATTGGTTGCCAGCAATAACTTCGTATCTCCTTCGGGATTCCAAACTCGCCACGCCCAAGATTCTAAGACCGGTAAAGAGACACGAAGACCCATGAATTTACATATGAGAGCATGATTACTCCAGTATTCAACTTCCTTTGAAACTTGCTCCAATTGAATAACCAACATTGGACGATCCGAAGACCTCTCCAAACATCCATTCACCTTCTTCATTCAAAAAGACCCTTTTGAATAAGATCCCCTTTCACCTGATTGAGGTTTACCTAGGTGCTCCTTCCACATGCAAGAAATGATTAAGACGGATCGACCATTTCCAAATCTCTGGAGATCGCCTGAGAAGAGAGAACTCCTCTATTCTCCGTGGATTCTGGGCAAAACCTAAAACAAGAAAAGGAGAAGAGGGGCGGGTTTCCCTCAAACCCCAATACCCCGCACCCCACCCACAACACTTCACAGGGCACACGAATTAGACCGAGGCAGCAGCCACTCCCCACGGAAGCCAAGATAGCCCATCCATGGGCACTCACCACGCCCACACCCCTACAAACCTAACAGACCCCCCACTAGAACAAGCAAACCTAACAGACCACCCTCCATCCTTTCAGACTCATCAACATGAAACACAACTTGACACTAAGAAAAGTAAAGAAAAATGCATAGACCAAATAAACTTAAAAATACACTAAATGAAAAAAATATATATATAATTTCCACAACATTACACTGGTCAGATTGAACAAATTATAAGAACTAAAAACATCAGAAGTATATTGTTGATCACATTTAATGTTTATAAATCATAAAACTTTATAAGAAAAGACAAGGCGTCCAACTCTTCAAACAAGTGGATAACTGGGGCATATGAGTCACATGATCAAGGCTGATAAAGAATAAATGTCGTGATTTATGCAAAAAAAAAAGTTCTTCTTTTGTTAAAAGTCTAAAAGAAAACATAGCTTAATAAGAAAATAAAGGCATATGAGGCACATAATCAAATGTGATTAAAGACAATAGTCATGATTTTAATAACCATCAAATTGCATTAATCTCATGCTGCAGGGTGCAGGCTGGAGGGCTTCTGGCCTGACATTTTAAGTAGAATGCGAGTGTTTACAGAAAAGATTATTTAATTAGTTTTTTCTTTCTTTATACCAATTTCAATATCAAATATAGTTCAGTTTTGGTTAAAACTGTGTTCCACTGCTTTAATCTGTTCTTAATAAAATTATTACCAATTCAATCTTTAAAATATATATTTATATATATAATTAAATGATTTACAGCTATTTTTAAATATAGAAGTTAATTAGAGAACTGTTAATTGATGGATACAGTTAACTTGAAATATTGAATATTCTTACCAGAATAATAAAAAGTCAACATTTAACAAAAACAAATTTGCCTATCGTTTCCAAATTTATAAACATAAATGATTATAGAGATTGTTGTACATATATATCAACTATAATGATGATCCAGTAAAAATCGCTTATATAGTTGCACGGTTGTAAGAGTAATATTTAGTGAGAGAGGTCTCAAACACGTTCATTTGATTGTCAAAATGATTTATAAAATTGGAAGGACGGAATGGTTTTCAATGTATAAGATTATTAGTATTAAAATTATCATATGCAGTACAATGCATTGGAAAAGACAAGGGTTAATAATTGAGGGCCGAAGTTATTCTGGTTCCAAAACAGATCTTTTGTACAGTGTGATAGCGACGTGTTAGTCAATTACAGTCGTTTATTGCAAAATCGACGGTGTAAAACGCGCAACTAACATGCATGTTAGTCAATCCGTACTGCCATTTTGGAGCCAGAATAGACGCGTCCATAATAGGGATAGTGTTTAAATGGAATTTATCTCATATAAAAATTAATGTTTAAATAAAAATATTAAATCATAACAGATGACTTAAATAATTTAATTATACATCCTCCATTGAATTTATTGACAAATGATATTCCACATAATCTGAATGTCTTTCATCCTATTTACTGATATGATTTCAAATAAATATAACATAGGTTCTCAACATAGAGTTTCCAGCTACTATACTCTACCCTATAACATTTCCTCCTCTAGAAAATATTAATCAGAATTAAATAGCTTTACAAATACCTTCCAAGTAAAGTACATCTAGCCTTTCATTTTGTGCCAAAGATAATAGATATTTAGTACTTTGCACCATTCTAATGTGGTGCAGTCTGGATAGTTGCAGGTCAACTATATAACCACTTAGATTTAGTATTCTAAACAATTGTCAAATGGTATGTAAAGGTTTGTGCTCTATTTCAATTTATCTAATTAGAACAATTTTCAATTAACATTCTTATTTTTGATAAAAATAATTAGTTATGAACATTTATCTTCATAAGCTTACAACAAAGAGAACCTCAAGAATGTTGGAAAGCACTTAAAAAAACACGAATTCTACTGTCACATCTGCTCCTGAAGCATGCACAAACCCTGACCATTCCTGCCCATATTCCCAATGACAGCACAATTGCGTGAAAACTACATAACCAGCTGTTGCAATGTAACTATCGAAATAAAGCTATGTTTAGCCACCACAAATATCGGCAACATGGAAAGAGATTTTCAACATGGACAAATGATAGTCTTCTTTCATGTGTCAAATGCATTCAATCTGTGATCAAGCCCTGAAAAAAGTATACATATCTGTATGATACAGCACGCACACTCAGCACATAATAATATCTTCAATTTCTGGGTCTTCAGGAAAACTATCTCCCTTAAAATTACTTGCCTTTGCTTTCTTTTCGATATGCACACAACATATACATTCGAGCAACGATGTGCATAGCCTAAATTGGTTGTGTAGTTTGTCAATCTTGTACCAATGAGTTAACCATCACCTAGCATGCCCTTAAAAATTAAGGGCTTAACATTTATGCAGCCCAGATCCACGCTTAAGAGAAAAAAAACTTCCTGATCGGCAAAACATGTCGAAAGCGACTCCAAAAATATTGGCTTAGGTATCTGTATCATGACATTCTAGATCCTCTAGGCTTTAAACTTGATATCATGACATTATATATGTTATTGCTCAAAACTGCATCCTATAATTCTAAACTACAAATACTGAGCCAATCTTAGGAAAGAATACTTAGTTAGAATTATGTTAAATGCATGATTAAATTGCAGATGGCTTCGGTCAATAAAAAGAGTAAGTAAATCATCTTCAGTTTGGGTTTTAAAAAATCAAGGGGCATTCTTTGAGATCCTATTAAGACAATTAAAGAAATGAAGAAAAGACTCCTTATGCTTAGTTGGAATTGTGTTAAATGTATGATTAATTTGCAGGTAGCTTCGGTCAAAACTAAAAAAATAAAAAATCATCTTCATTTTGGGTTTTACAAAATCAAAGGGCATTCTTTGAGATCCTTATAGGATAATCATATTTCATATAATCATATTCTTTGTATAAGAAAATCTTCAGTATTTCTTATTAAATATTAATTATAGTAATAAAGAAAATAAAGTTACACATGCAAATAGAGATGTGAAATTGATTCATATCTTTAAAGATAAATTTTTTTATATTTTTCCAGTATAATTTGCAATGTGTAAACAATCTGCATAACTATCCAAAGATACATTAGGCATGATCTTTCATACATTTTAACAACATTATATATTATCAAATTATACATATTAGTACAACTTACCTAAACTAACCTACTAAAAAAGAAAGACGAAGATATTTCAATTAGGAAAATGATCATTTAGCCTTTTGTGACTAGTTATTTGTTTGAAAATAGAGTCAAAAACTAGAAAGGGTGAATATATTAATGTGAATCTAGAATAGAGCACTATAAATCCATACAAGACCCCATTAGCCTCCCTAAAATTTCATTGTCATAAAATTTAGATACTCAAGAAAATTCTAATAATGATTGAACACAACACAAGATACATCTGTGTGCCAAGATGCCTTAATTTATAGGACATGTAGAAATAGAATAAAATTTTGGCAAAGAATATTCCTTATATAACAAGCCACTCTATGATATATCTCCAATATTGTAATATCGTATCCTTTTGTCCATAATATCTCATTTTTAATTGACATGTTTCATCCCAAAAATATGAAAAGAATTTAAATAGTATGGTTGACTTAAGTCATTATAAATATAATGTCATGGCAAATGAGTCGACCATCCATGGTTGATCCTAATAGCAGTTTTAGAATGATAGTACCTAAATCCCATCCTTGATCTATAATTTGACATACACAGGTGATTTTGTTCATTAATGTAACGATTCTTCTTTATCTTTCATGAATGACTATTACTTCTATGATTCAATAAGTAATTAAAACAACAAATTATACATCCTTCCTTTCAATAAAGTATATTGCTTGGAAATAATTGTAACTTATGTTCACATCATATTTGCATTCATCACTTATGTTCACATCATAATGCTATGGTCTGCTACCTGTGAATTTAAAATGAAATGAATTCAGACTTTTGAAGAGAATGAATCATACAAACTCTAAGACGTTGTTGAGATAAATACCTTGGCATGTATGGCGTGCAAGATTTTTTCGTTTGTTACAGAAGAAGCAGATTCTGATTCTGGATCGAGTTTATGTATACCTGAAATGCAGCTGAACCGAATGACTTTATTTTAACTGATGGGAAACCCTCATCTGATTCTTGGAATTCGAGAGGCTTGGATAATTCAACGCCCTTAAAGCAAACTGCATGAGTCTTTTGCCTGTCTCTTTCCTTTGTTAGATCTTTGAGCTGTTGCTCTAGATAATGAACGTAGTTAGCTGCTTCCTCTAGTTGGTCTGCTACTGAACGCTTTTCCTGCCAATATCGATTCAAATCCAAATCATATAGAATAAAACCCACCAAATAAGACTATTTCAGCTCTGAGATGAAATAAGATCATACCCGAATGCTTTCATGCGGAATTAGTGACCACAGCTCTGAGTAGAGTGAATTCATTTCTTTCCGCCGCTTCCTCTCAATCAATTTGTGAATAATCTGTTTTGTGAGTTGTCCGCCTGCCTTCTTCCCAAATTTATTTAGACATCTGCCGAGCATTCCCGAATACAGAAATCGAGGGCATTTATGTAGGATTTGTCTGGTTGAAATGAGATAGAACTGAAATTCGACAGCTCAAATTCTTTAGTTTGGTGCAAATTCATTGTATGGAGAAAATTGGTCATTAGGGTTGTTGGGTTTTGAGCCCTGACTCGCAAGGAGATTTGTTGCAGGAAAGATATATGATTAGGTACTTTACCTGGGTAGATCTGAGGTTAGATATGCTGCAGAGAGGATATCTAATTAGGTACTTGACCTGTTCAGATCTGAGACGAGAGGATAAAGGAGTAGGGTTGATAGAATATCGTACAAACTGCAGATTGCAAGATCTGTACAAACTAATCTTGCACTGGGTCCAGATTTTCTCGATTCATAAGAAAACAAGAGCCGAATCAAAATAGATCTTTGTGGACTGGTAGGAGTGAATGCAAAAGCGTTCAATAATGTAGTATATTAGAGCTCCATGAAATAGAAACGTGTGAATGAAGAAATGTTCCAATGCATGAATGATTGCAACACATAAATTGATTAGTCCAAAATTGTAGAATTTTTAACCTGACCTTTTCTCTATGAACCAACTGATTAGCAAACAATAACAGCAAAAAGAAGAAATTGCAAAAAGAAATCACAATTTAGAATAAAAAACAAAGTCCTTTGTTTTTTTGGAATTGCACACACCAATATCTTTATTGAAGCTTAATTAGAAATAACATAGAGGTTGTATATATAAAGAATTTGCAGTCTAGAAGAATTAATAATAACTACAG
The DNA here is from genome assembly GCF_030272615.1 of Cryptomeria japonica. Lineage (NCBI taxonomy): Eukaryota > Viridiplantae > Streptophyta > Pinopsida > Cupressales > Cupressaceae > Cryptomeria > Cryptomeria japonica. The sequence goes on along the minus strand of NC_081415.1, from coordinate 568,058,139 downwards.
TTCTAAATATATTCCTAGCATTGCATGGAAAGTTACTAAGGCTCTCAAACTAAAAAAAGCAAACTACTCCCTAAATTAAGAATACAATAAGTGCATGCACAACATGCTTTATTTACTAAAAACAAATTCATGCAAAAAACAAAACTAAAAATAGTCCTAAGGATAAATGCATGTTGGAGTACATGCTTTATTTGCATGAATAAACAAAAAACTATTAACTAAACTAATCTAGCTGCATGCTAGAGCAGCATCAGTTATCAACATACTCCCCCTTGATGCTGAGAGGGCTAACAATCTTATCTTGTAGTGCTATAAACTGAGCTTTCGCAACCACTTTGGTGAATATATCTGGTAGCTGATCCTGGGTGTTGATGTGCTTCAATTCGACATCCTTTTTCTGCACCAAATCTTGTATGAAGTGATATTTCAAATCAAAATGCTTTGTTCTGCTGTGATGAACTGGATTCTTGGCTAACTTGATGGCACTCACATTGTCACAATAAATTACTGTAGGCTGAATTTGTTTTTCTCCAATTTCTTCCAAAAATTTTTTGAGCCAAAAAGCTTGTGTACCTACTGAGGTAATTGCAACATACTCTGCTTCTGTAGATGAAAGGGCAGCAATACTTTTCTTTTTTGAGCTCCAGGTAATCAAACCAGAACCAAAAGAAAAACAATTTCTAGATGTAGATTTACGGTCATCCATACTACCTCCCCAATCTGAATCACTAAAACCTACTAGATTGAACTTTTCAGAAGAGTAGTAATGAATACCAAAACTTAAATTCCCTTTCACATACCTCAAAATCCTCTTGGCTGCCTTCATATGTATTTCAGATGCATTTGTCATATACCTTGAAACAAGTGAAACTGAATAGGCAATATCAGGCCTCGTGTGGATTAGAAACATCAAGCTCCCCACAATACTTCTGTAAGTTGTCTCATCAACTAAATCAGCACCATCATCTCTACATAACAAATCTCCATGAACACTTGGAGTGGAGGTAGGGTTACAATCAGTCATATTAAATTTCTTCAGCATATCCTGTGCATACTTTGTTTGACAAATGAAAATCTCATCCTTACTTTGATAAAACTCCATTCCTAGAAAATATTTCATTAGACCAAGATATTTCATCTCAAATTCTTTCATCATAGCAGCTTTGAATTCATCTTTCATCTTAGAACTACTATCCATATACAAAAGATCATCAACATACAAACTTATGATGAGAATATCAGCACCTTCTTGTTTGTAGTAAAGGGTAGGATCACTCTTACTTCTCTGGAAGCCATTCTCCTGAAAGTATCCATCAATCCTAGCATACCACGCTCTTGGTGCTTGCTTGAGGCCATACAAAGCCTTCTTCAACTTGTAGACATAATTATCTTTTCCTTCCACTTCAAAACCTTATGGCTCCTCCACATATACTTCCTCTTCTAAGTACCCATTCAAGAAGGCACTTTTCACGTCCATATGATGTATGCTCCACTTCTTCTGAGATGCTAATGAAATCAGCATTCTTATGGTCTCCTATCTTGCTATTGGTGCAAATGTCTCTTCATAATCAATTTCATACTTTTGTGTGAAGCCTTTAGCAACTAATCTTGCCGTGTGTCTTTCAACATTCCCATCACTGTTAAACTTTGTCTTGTAGACCCATTTGGTGCCAATCCTTTTTTTGTCATGTGGAAGTTTTGTTAACTCCCAAGTGTCATTCCTGTGAATGGAATCCATCTCTTCTTCCATGGCTTTCACCCAAACCTCATTAGTACATACATCTTCAAAACATGATAGTTCAAAATCAGCCTTGGCTAATAAAGCAAAATTCACTATCTCACCTATTGGGTTTTCTTCATGTACTTGATTTTCACTCCTCTGGTAGATATCACTCAATCTCCTTACTTTCCTTGTAGAACTTGGAGAAGAAGCTGGACTTGAACTTGGTACTAAAGAACTTGATGAAGGGCTGCTTGGTGGAGTTAAACCACTAGATATAGAAACATTAGTTGGCTGCTCATGATCAATATCAGCAATTATATTATCACTCAAAACAGATTTTGGTTTCTCAATATGGCCTTTTTGATAACCATAAACTCCCCCTTAATCAAAAATCACATCTCTTGAGACAATAAGCTTGTTAGTGAGGGGATTATACAATCTATAAGCCTTGCTTTTCTCACTATATCCATTAAAAATACATGACTCACTCTTTGCATCTAACTTCTATCTATTTTGATCAAGTACATGCACATAAGCCAAACAACCAAAAACTTTGAAATGATTAACATTAGGCCTTTTACCATATCAAGCTTCATAAGGAGTCATCTTTTCTAGTGCACTGGTGGGACTACGGTTGAGGATGTACACAGTTGTAGCAACTGCATCTCCCCAATAAGAATTTCTCAATCCCTTGGTTTGTAACATGCACCTTGCCATTTCAACCACAGTACGATTCTTCCTTTTAGCTACTCCATTCTATTGAGGTGTGTATGTAGTAGTAAGTTGCCTCTTGATGCCATTAAAATTACAATAACTTTGGAAAGCCTTTGAGCAAAATTCTCCTCCACGATCAATCCTTAAACACTTGATCTTGCACCCTTTCTCATTTTCCACAAGGGCTTTAAACTTCTTGAATGTATCCAAGGCTTCATCTTTGGCCTTCAAAAAATATACCCAACAATTTCGTGAGTAATCATCAATAAAAGTGATGAAATATGATGACTTACCCAAACTCTTAGTCTGCATAGGACCACACATATCTGAATGAACATGATGAAGTGGGTGATGAGCCCTCCATGCATTGCCCTTTGGAAACTTTTCTCTTCCATGCTTTCCTTTAGCACAACCTTCACAAACCTCCTTGTGTTCCTCAACCTTGGGCAAACCAGAAACTAATGCATGTGAGGTTAGAAACTTCAAACTATGAAAATTTAAATGCCCATACCTGAGATGCCATAACCAACTTGAATCCTCATAAGCCATATTTGCCAAACTGTTGTTATGTTCACCAAACCTCAAGGGGAACATCCTATTTCTTGTCATAGGAACAACAGTGATCACCCTATTACCCTTATTCTTATCATAGATAGTACATGTCTTATTCTCAAAGACTATTTTATAATTTTTCTCGCATAGCTGCCCAACACTTAACAAATTGTGCTTCAATTGTGGAGTATAATAAATATCATGAATACACTTTATACCTTCTTTTGTTTGGACCTCCATAGCTCCTTTGGCAGCAACCTCCAATGATTTATCATTACCAAGCTGGATCTTGGATTTGAAACTTCCATCTTTTGTTGAGAACAACTTCTCATTCCCTATCATATGGTTAGAGCATCCAGAATCTAGGTATCAAACATCTTTACTAGTATTTTCACCCTTGGCATAAGATAAAAATAAGTGATTGGAAGGATTGTCACTACTTTCTTGAGCATAGTTAGCACTTTTACCTTCTTTCAATCTGCATTCTCTTTCAAAGTGGCCATACCTATTACAATGGTAACATTGAAAATTTCTCTTATCAAATCTGCCTCTACCTCTTCCTCTGAAACCACCACTTCCTCTTGAGCCACCTCTTTCTCTACCTCTTGAAGAATTTAGGTTTTCCCCTTTACCTTGGCCTTGATTGATTTTGGTACTACTGCTGCTTGCATCTTCATTTTTTGTGATTAGCAATTTAGAGGGAAACGCTTTCTCTACACCTTCTAAAGAATCTTTCAATCTTTCTTCATGAGATATCAAGGATCCAACTAGTTGATCAAACTGTAGTTTTGTCAAATCCTTATTTTCTTCTATGATTATTGCTACATGATTCCATCTGCGTGTCAAAGATCTCAACACCTTTTTTTATCAAAACTTCATTGCTTACAATTTCCCCAAGTGTAGCCATTTTATTGACCACATCTTTGACTCTAACACAATAATCACTTATACTTTCGGCTTCTTGAAATCTTCAAATTCTCGAACTCTCGCTTCAATGTCTGAAGCTTGACCACTTTAACTTGATCACTACCCTGGTAAGCTTCTTGTAGAGTCTTCCAGGCATCTTTGGCAGTTGTTGCTACTGATATTCTTGGAAATAAGCTCTTATCAAGAGCTATCTGAATGTGAAACAAAGCTTGAGCATTCTTTTTCCTTGCTTCCTTTCTAGTTATTTTGTCATTGGCTGTAAGGGCATTCCAATCAGCGAGCTCTTCATAACCTGATTCAATAATCTCCCACAAATCTTTTCCAATCAAAAAAGTCAGCATCTTAATGCACTAATAATCATAATCATTCCCATCAAATTCTGGAATGGGCATATGGTTAGAATTCGACATGATTAACCTTGGTGAAATTCCAACAATAAAACTTTAACCCAAAACAATTTTACTTGCTCTGATACCACTTGTAGAATTTTGAACCTAACCTATTATCTCTGAACCAACTGATTAGCAAACAATAATAGCAAAAAGAAGAAATTGCAAAAAGAAATCACAATTCAGAATAAAAAACAAAGTGCCTTGTTTTTTTGGAATTGCACACACCAATATCTTTATTGAAGCTTAATTATAAATTACATAGAGGCTGTATATATAAAGAATTTGTAGTCTAAAAGAATTAATAATAACTACAGTTCTAAATATATTCCTAGCATTGCATGGAAAACTACTAAGGCTCTCAAACTAAAAAAAGCAAACTACTCCCTAAATTAAGAATACAATAAGTGCATGCACATCCTGCTTTATTTACTAAAAACAAATTCATGCAAAAAACAAAACTAAAAATAGTCCTAAGGATTAATGCATGTTGGAGTACATGCTTTATTTGCATGAATAAACAAAAAACTATTAACTAAACTAATCTAGCTACATGCTAGAGCAGCGTCAGTTATCAACAAAATTCAATATTTTAAACTTCTCTTTGTGATGTACACAGAATTACCAACGATGGAATCTTAGCCTTACACTCTACTATTTTTAATTTTAATTTTACTTGAAGAGCTCTTTAGATTTCTGATTAAAAAGAAAAGGGTTCACCTTCATAGGCTTTTCCAAAAGAATGATTCATAATTAATACATAATGGTAAGTCGGTATACATTTTCATGATATGTGGAAAACAAATAATTGTAAACGTCGTTTAACTAATAAAAATGGACTGGTTAATTTTAGGCTACCGACTTACCATTGAGTATTCTCCGTCAAAAATCTTTATTTTGGAGGATTTGTCCTCCAAATTAACAAACAATTAGCAGTGACCTCAATGCCTCCACTTTATAAAACGTTCATCCTGTCGCAATAATGGTCAGAAATTCACTGCGCTGTTATTAATTTTTAATCTTATTTTGGGGAACAATCATGGGAAACGTCATTAAATTAATTAAAAAAACTGAGTATACGAATGCCCCTTAGTGAAAGCAGCAATATCATTTTAAATAATAAGACCACTTGCTTATTACAGAACGTATTCTTGATTTGATATTTGTCAAATCCTTCTTCCTTAATGTCTACTATAACAGCAAATCAGTTGATCGTCAATCGTTGTAAGCAATGCGTTGTAGTTTTGAGATTTGATGATAAATAAGTACGGGAGAGGGGCAGTAGTTATGTAGGTTAATTTTGTGACCATATGATAGTTATATAGAATATTATTTTTTATGTTTTAATATTTTCAAAAGGTCTTTCCTTGATATCGATTGGTTAAAATCGAATTTTGGTGGTTCGTCAAGAGTAAACTCAGGTCGAGCGTTTGGGGTGGGGTAATAAGGGACTCAAGTGGCAGATTGATATATTGGAAATCTTAGAATTCAAACCATCATAGAGGCTATTCTAATGGCATCGTAATGTTGCTTAAAAGGAAAGCTAGGATATATTGGAAATCTGAACACCTTATCTTGAAATGATCTGATTTTCTTCCTATGTTAGACCATATTAGAATTAATCACAGAGAAGGAAATAAGTACAGAGAAGGAAATAAGTTCACAGACAGACTAGCTAATTTTGGCCCTTTTTTCAGTCATCTTAAAATATGTATGGCTTTGCACAAAGTACCCGAAGATATTTGTGCTATTATCTTGGCTAACATAAGTCCTAATGATGTAGAATAATTCTCAGATCGTCATGAGGTGAGTCTTTCATACTGATGTCTTGATACACCGGGTCACACACCACATACACTTGGCAACCCTCAAAACCATAGGAATTCAAATTTTTAGAGTATGCACTAACGTCTGTTTATTCATACCATAACTTCATGTGTGATGTTATTTAGATTATTTAATCAAAAATTTTAACTTTTCTACACTACTCATTTGATAAGATTATGTCTTATTTTTATTTATGTTTCTACGAACTTTATTACCTAATTGTAAATAGAAAATTAAAATAAAATTATATCTGCATAAATTATGTTCCTCTCTAATTATTCTATGTGAAAGTAAAAAAGATCTAATTTAATAATATTAAATTTATAGACAAAGTACTTGTTGAAATATGAAATAGAATGAATAAATAAAAAGTATAAAGAATAAGAAGCTAGAGCTCTCTATTTGGGATGTGGTTACATTGCATTGTAGTCCAACTTACATAATGTAGTCTAGAGTATGCATTGTCATAAAAAACTATTGCAAAACATAAATATTAAAATTCTTCTATATAAAGGATGAGGACAAACACAAAAGTAGTCTAAAATATGTAAACTATTATGGTAATACTAAAACAAAGTTTAGTCGATGGAAAAATAAAAATAGAAAGATAATAGAAGAATTAAATTTGATTTCTACACATCCATTATTTTTAAAAACTTGCTAGCTTGGACAAAGAGGAAGGTAATTTCTAAATACGATCTTAAGTCAAGAATATTCAAGACCATATGTTTCTCTTTCAACCTCCATGGGAAACTAACTATGAAAAGGGAATGAAATAAATGCATTTTCCTAGCCTACTTGAATAGATAGAAAAATGGAAAGAGAAAGAGAAGGACAAAACCAAAATTCTATGCATTCATTATTTTTTTAAACTCGTCTTGGACAAAGAGGAAAATAGGGTCTACATAGGAACTTGCTAATAATAGTGAAGCCCCCATCTCCCCCTCTCAATCTCCATTGGGAAGCAAGGAAACAAAGAAATGAAATACATTTCTTCTCATATCCTATTTAATTCTAGAACTAGCACAAAATATGTAAATATAATGAAAATTGTTCAATTTTTACTACAAGCAAAAATCTAGTGTATATGAATTTCAAGGCTAGAAATGCCAAAAAAGTACCAAGAAAATAGTATTAATTAAAAAAATGTTAGCAAAAATAAAAATAAAAATAAGGTTGGAAATAACCTCACACCATGAATGAAAGTAAAACCTATAAGAACCACAAACTACATGCCTCAAAGATGCAAAGGATGGCAATCAAATCATCCTAGACAACAAAGTGCTCAATGACTTTTGGTATGATAGTATTATTTATAATAGTAGATAACATAAGAGCAAGAAAGCTTGATAGATTGTTCAAGAGTTAGAGTGAGAGATTTCAAGAGGTGAACTCAAAGAATAGGAGGAGAGATGAAGACATTAGTGGCATGAATTGCTTATTAGTATTCAATACAAGTTAGTTACATAGTTGGTCACCAAGAGAAAGGTGGAAAACGCTCATAAAAGTTGTTGTTGTATAAAAAATAGGACCATTAGGGAATGATTGAGAATCAGGATTGTCGTATAACTCTTGAATGTGAGTCCAAAAGGTATGAGCGAACTCAGAAGGAACAAGTGAATCCAAGATGTTCTCATCTAAGTGTATAAAAATATCTCATAAGACTTGAGCCCTATTGTATTTCCAAACAAGATTCTAACATAGAGTGCAAGGAGGAGGAACAAGATTGTATAAATATAACAAAAACTGAAGCTCATTAAATTGAGTGATTATTAAATTTCTCCATTGCCTATAATTCCACTCTCCAAAGAAAAACCCATTTTCAACTATGACAATACTTCAAATAGTCAAAGATATAACCATCACATCATAATATATAAACTTTCAAAAAGAAATATCCAATGGTGAAATAGAAATTTGATCGAAATTTGAAACGCCAACATATTGCCTTGAGGTAATAAACAAAAGAGTACCAGATAAGTTGAGAAAAAATTAGCAAAAACAATGTGCTCTAATTAGGGCGATGAGTTGGTGGGTAAGCGTGCCAACTTTCAATGTCAGCTCAAATTCTGCAATCAATAGTCATAGTCAAGAAACAACACGAGCTAAGCAACAAGCACATCAAAGAACAAATTATGAGAAAAATAACAAGTGTAGTAATTTCTAAAGAAGAATAATAACACATAACACTCAGATTTGCACAGAATAACCTAGTAAAAATATAACAGTAAAAAACCACGGACAAATTATCTTTTGTATTGATTCTCAAGAATTATAGAGTTACAAAAATCTTCAAAAACTGTACATCAAAACATGATTTTGAGCAGCCTAAAACAACCAAGTTACGGAGTACTACTTGAAGACAACTTACTAATTATAGTAAGTATGACTCGCACAACTACATGTAAAACATATGCTGAAATTACTATTTATAGTAAGTTTCCTAACAAAACTTTCTATTTATAATAAGTCTAAAAAAGTTTTGCACCTCCGATAGGACACCTAACTGTGAACGTATAACAGTGCACTAGCTAAGAAGTCCATGATGACTCAACCGCTGCTAGATGAGAATCTATGATGACTCAATCACTGCAAAATGAGAATTTAAGATGACTCAATCACTGCAAAATGGGAATCCAATTTGAACTTCACATTCCAACACAGATCTCCAACACAGATCCGAGAAAATAATTTTTGATAAAATTATAGACAAAGCCACGAAATAAAGCAGATCACCATGGCTTCAAAGAATAATTCTTGGAAAAATATACGCTCTCCAAGCTGAATTTGAGCTAACAATCCAATGCAACAGACCACGAGCTAGATATAGAGCCACTTGTCTTGCATACAAAAAACTGCTACCGACATCAGACCTTTCAAAAGAAAATTGCCAATTGATTGGAAATGGAATCCGCTAAAAATTAAAATGCCTCCAAAAAATTCAAAGCAACCACCCGATTGTAAAACACTACCAGTGGATTTCGATAAGGAAACAAGCGTTAAGCCTCAAAGTACCCACCAAAAAGACATAATGATGCAGCAGCCAATGAAACACAACACTACACAGATGAATACTGCCTTCTCTGGAATGTCGACTGGAACCAAATAGGTTATCAATATATGACAACCAAATGAACTAAACATGTGATGCCAAGAGAATAATTGATCATCCTTGTGCAAGAAAGAGGGCCGCCAAATAATAAATGTGATCCTCCATGAAATGATCGGTCAACCTCTAAGAATAATTATACAGGCGAATAGAAAGAAACTTGTGCTATCAAATAGACTATGCGCTGGTACTAGAAGTGACCGCTCGTCAAAGGTACAATCACTCAGCTAATTATACGAGCCTGTCAATTTGAGATGACCTGATCCAAGCAAAGAAATTGCATCAGAATCGGCAACTAAATAAAAAATTGTTGAGCCAATATTAAAACCAGTGATGGAAAAATAATAAAGTGAAGACATGCATCTGCCAGTAGCTTTGGCTTCACAACGACACTACGACACTAGTAGTTTTTATTTAGCTGCAAGAAACTATTTTTGGTCGATTTCAACTACAATTACCACCGTTAAAGATTACTGCTTTTTTTCCTATTGGTGCTTAAATAATCTGCATGTATGCAGACCGTATTTCGGTTGTTCTCTAGTTTTTTATTTTTTCAGAACAGTCTATTAAGCTTCAGTTCCATTTCATAGAATCTTTCTATAGAACAATAGTTTGTTTTCAACCGAGTGAATCAATAACAGTGATCAATTTTCTTTCTCTGCTACACACACAACTAAGAGTGTCATGCTGAAATTTATATTATTTCAGTTATTGCAAAATATAATAATTTTATTTAGCTCTCTTTTTAGCATAGTGTAAGAGGTATTAATCATTTATCCTTTCGATTGGTAATAGAACCATCTTGTAGATTATTTCTTTGTGCAGATAGCAGTTCTTTTGAAGAAATTTCAATGGCAAACAACAACAACATACCATTGGAACTTTCGTTGTTCACCAGAGAGAACTATGAATATTAGAGCAAAGGATGAAGACTCAACTAAAGTCCCAAGATCTCTAGGAAGTAGTAGAAGTTGGATACACTGAGCCTGCAATTCAGAATGCTTATAATGCATTGAATCAAAATCAACATAATCAGTTGAGAGAAGATAGGAAGAAGGACAATCGTGTTCTCTTCAACATCCAATCTGCATTGATATTTCAATTTTTCCTCATATTGTAAGCATGAAAAAAGTCAAAAGAGGCATAGGAGGCTTTACAAACTGCACATCAAGGATCTTGTAATAACCCACTTTACTTAACCCAACAAAATTTGACCACTTTTTTTTTTTTTTTTACTTTAATCATTTGTGTTTGATTCAATTGCATACTCTGGGCATCCATCCACTAGGATTAGGCATTCATCCATCCAGGATGAGCATCTAACCATACGGGCTAGGCATCTGTCCATACGGAGCAGAAGGTTTCATCTATCCAATATGGGATAGGCATCTACCCATATGGGGTAGGCATCTATCCAATTGGGATAGGAGGTGCTCTAGCCAGAGACTTAGACTCATTGTGACCATTTGGGTCCTGAGTCACTCACTAAGTACTACACTCCTCTAATAGGAGTGCACCGAGGTCGCCGTCCTTAGGAGAAATCAAAATAACATAATACAAGCTTGAATTCCGCCTCAGAATTTGGCCTAAAGCCTCGGGAAGTGAAGCGAATCCATACGAGATTCCTTCCGAGTATGCATTGAATTACTTTTTCCTTTTATTATACGTATCTTCAAATTAGGATTCTTCTCAATCCTTCTTCTTACCAAATCCTAGACCCCATCCACGAATGCCTGAGTACTAGGGACAACTCCGTCCCGAGACTACCTACATACCTGTTTCGGCACGGGATCAAGGCGTAAAGTATGTAGTTTTGTCTTCTACTCTATGGTTTGATGTAAACTAATTAGTGGGTATGCAACCCTTTCTAGGGTCAATGTATGGTGGTAACACTTAAGAAAAGGCTCAAGATGGCCTATTGCTTGTGGCCTAAAATTATTAGATCCTAATACCTATCATAAGCGTCACCCTTGACCCAATTGTCAATCGTCAACATCTCTTCAAGGTTAAATCAATTTCATAAAAGCATTTCACTCAATCAACCCTAAAGGGGGTTTACTATGGTTTAACTTAGCAGATGTAAAATCATTTAAGGATTATCTTATTAGATTATCGATCCAAGGGGGATTACCCGCCCCTTGGATTTTAACTTCCAAGTGTCCCTTATTACTCCCCGATGATTTATAGGGATGATGCCACAAACATCATTGATGCAGCTTTATTAGGCATTAAGTGCAGTAGTTCAACATGACGGCATTACCCGTAAGCGTGATCCAGAGGCACCATAAATACCGAACGCTACTAGGTTTTGGTTTTTTGGCTTCCTTTATTTAGTTTTCTTAACTAAGAAGCTATGAAAAACATCATGCTTGAAAACAATTATGAATTAAACGTGCATAATTAGACATTGCAAAACTTAATTAATTGAAATAACTACTTGATGAACCACGTGGAATAAAAACCATAACTAAATTATTTAATATTCAAAACTTGAAATATAACTTGCATAATAATGACAATTATGAAGCTCGCATATTAATAATTAAACGTGTAACTTGCATGAAGATGAAGAAAATGTAACTTTGTCATCAATAAATGCAAATAATGTAAAGTAATTCGCATGATGCAAGAATAGTGTAGGTTACATGCAAGGTTAAGCCATGTTTTATTTCTACCATGAGAATAATCACTTATAGAGTCACTGGTTCCAAAAATTGCAATTAGTTTAGACATTTGACAATTTTGGTTCAAATCATATTAATATGAATTAATTGTTTTTAATGAATCTAAAATGTCAATTAAGTGACCCAATGCATCTTAAATAGATTGAAAGATTCTAATTATAAAATTTGATATATTTTAATTTACAATTATAAATTGCTAAAGATAAATTAATTATAAATTCACTAAAGATAATTATAAATTTACCTAAATTAAATTTTATTAAACTAAAATAATTTTTTTAACAAAATTGAATTGCCAAAAATTTAAATGTTAGGTAGTGGCTTTTGAAAGCCAAGTGGGAGTGAGGGCCACAGGTCCCATCACCACTGCAGACCTACGGGTGCAGGTCCGCAGTGATGAGGGGGCCGCCATGGTCCCCTCCACTCCCTTGCGGCCATTGTCGTAACAGTGACCGCAGGGTAGTGGAGGGTACCACTCCTGGCGGTAGTAATAACTTCACCCCCTGCATTGGTCCATTAATCCATGCAACATAAAAAAAAGACGAAATTTATTCTTCAGACTTCTTCGTACTATTTTGCATATATATTTTTTTTGTATAAATTTTAATAACATATATATATATGGTTTCCATTCCAGTTTATTATATATATATATATATATATATATATATATATATATATATATATATATATATATACAAAAAGAATGCTATTATAAAAATGAGAATAAGAATTTAATCACAGGGATGAAATAAAATAGAGAAATTTGTTTCAGCAATATATAGATAACTAAATTATCACGGAGATAGGTAAATGCTTAAATTTTGATTCCACGGTGAGCATATCCAACAAGTTTGCCCTTATGTTGAGATAAGCAAAACTTTCTTTCAGAGATTTTCAGGAAAATAATATTCACAAAGAGATTTGTGGAATAAATAAATAACAAAACAATAATGAGAAGAATTCATATTTGATATACTATTTCTCATAGTGAGATTTCTCAATACAAGTGATTTTATGCAAAGAGAGAGAAAATATCTGGAGAGATAAAAGAATTTGAGTTTTTCAAAAAAAAAATAGATAGAGGTGTTGAAAAACATGACTTATTTATTTTTATTTCTAGATTCGAGATTTTCTCTAGATTTCAAAAAGAAAAACAGAAAAGTAGAATCTGATTTCTTTCTTTTAAATAGATTAAATAAATAGATTAACAAGTAAAAGAGAAATCTGCATTTGCATTTTAAAAAGAAAAGAAATTTTTATCAATGTATTTCTTAAATGAAAAACATATTTCCTTTCTAATTAATCTATCTAAAAAAAAAAGATTTCCTTCAGAAAGCTATATTCAACTAAAGAATCTAAGAGGAGATATTTCCCTTGAAAATATAAAAAATTTACATAAGGAATTAACAAATGCAAGGAGGGAACCTGGAGAAGTCTTTTGATGTTGAATCCTCTCCAAATCTTCAAGCCTAGCCTTCCTTGATCCTTCCTTGCAAGCTTGGAAAAATTTCTTCAAAACCACCTTAACTATTCTCCAAATGAAAATATGACTACTAAATACAAACTATTTGAGAAAAATTTCTTCAAAGAATAACCAACTCCCTCTTTTGAAAACTTGCATACAGTGAATCGTAGAAACATCTAGTGATGATATTGTGACTGATATGGGCACTATGAATTTGAATTCAAATAGAAAAAACCTCACTTGAAAAATTCAAGAGCCAACTATGCTGAAGAGTCTTTTGAAGAGGCCAAGCACTGAAAATTCTTTGCATGCAATTTTGCAAAGGAATCTCAAACAGATGTGTGGTTCCTAGACAGTCGCTGCTCAAATCATATGGCAGGTAAATGTGATTTTTTTGTCAAGTTAGATGACTCTGTGAAAAGTCAAGAAACTCTTTGGACTCTATAATGCACTTGCTACCTTTCAACAAGCTATCCTCACCATGTTTGTAGACTCGACAACATGTGTGGAAGTGTACATGGATGATTTCACTATCTATGGGAAGGCTTATGAAGAGGCATTGAGTTGTCTAAACCAAATATTGAAGATATGTAAAGACCACAAATTATCCTTGAATCATGAAAATATTTTATTAATGATGATGGAGGGCATCGTCTTGGGTCATCGCATCTTTGAAGGAGTCACGATAGACTCTATAAAGGTATAAGTTATTCAATGAATCCCAATACCCTAGAATCAAACTAATATAAGGAGTTTTTTGGGCCATGCAGGTTATTATAGGAGATTTATTTAAAGAAAGATACAAAATTCACCTAGACAAAAGACTATCAAGAGTCTTTTGGAGCCTTTAAACAAGCCTTGACAATTTCTCTTGTTATAAATGTACCAATGTGGCACAAACCATTTCATATTCAAGTTGATGCATCCAATACAATAATTCAAGTTGTCCTCAGTCAAAAGGATGAGTCTAGAGCAACGCATGAAATCTACTAAATCAATAAGAATCTCAATCCAACTAAAATGAACTACACCTCAATTGAAAAATAATTATTGCCAATTGTTTTATGCAATTAATAAATTTAGACATTACATTATATTGGTTACAAATTTTTTGTCAATACGGACCATGAAACTATTAGGTATCTAATGAACAAGGTTGTAATAGGAGAATGTATTATTAAATGGTTACTAATACTTCAAGAATTTGGCATAGTCATTATTGATAAACTAGGAAAAGATAATGTCACAGCTGATTTTATATCATGAATGATTCTATAAGGTAATGATGAACCAATCAAGGATACATTTCTAGATGAGCATTTGTTTCCCATTTCTATCCAAACACCTTGGTTGATATTGTAAATTATTTGGTGATGGGGAAGTGTCCTTCTTAATTTAGCTCAAAACAAAAAATGAAACTAATTTGTAAGAGTTGTAAGTTTAAATGAATTAATGGCTTGTTGTTTAAAATGTGCCTTGGCCCTATTAGAAAGAACACTGAGATATAAGTGAAAATTATATCACGAATTTACATATACAATTTAGGATGTGAGGAATATACAATACTGCAAGTTGACCTAACTCCATGTATAATGTATTATATGATTTAAAGTTCATGTGAATATTCACAAATTATCAATTTTACTTATATCTTCTTGTCTCAATGCTTTTTAACTCAAATTTTCAAGAGACTCAAGCCCATATCATTGTCCTATACCTATTGTTTCCAACATTTTGGTTCCAATGTGAAGACTTTAGTAAAGTGATAAAGGAAAGGTTGAATCAATACATAAAGCAAATGTCAAATCAATACTATCATTTGTGATGATAAAATACATTCATAAAAGATTATTTAAAACATGGAAAAATAAATAATGGGTAGAAATAGAATTACTACACATATGTATCACACTTTTATAAAGAAAACAATCAATACACATACAAATTTTCAAATTCAAAACACCTAAATGTGACATTTATTATTTGAATTTTAAATTGTTGTAAACGAATTTAAAATGTAGTTTATAATATACATTTAAAAATAGTTGGATTTATCATTTTTTTTTAAAATTTTAGAAAACAACAAGGTGGATGCGACATCACCAAAAAACAAAATCATTTTTCTCCTCATAGATTACTGGAAATCTAGTGCATGAAAAAAAAGAGAAAAAAATCAATGCTTTTTTTAATAATTTTTAAAGATAAACTTAATCAAAACATTACAATTTTCATGAGATATCAATTTTCATTTAAATTTTTTATGATTTAAAAAATGTAAACTTGGAGAGGATTCTCTCCTCTAATACACTCTATGCTTATCAAAAGATCTAGATATATTTGATATATATTTACTAATAATTAAATCGAATATGTTGGCCAAACGTGAACACAATGTGACTTCTTCATCTAATTAGAGGAAGAAAATTTGATGTACTTATTTCTTTTAATAAGGACACAAAAGAATGAGTTTCTTATGATGAAAGGTGTGAAAAGAGATAGAGACACTTCAATCGACTATGAATCTAATGTAAGAAATTTACAAACAATTTGTATTCAGAGAATTAAATATGATCTTCCTCATTGAAGTCAATATGTTCCCAAGTTGAATCTGATTCCAAACATGGATTTTTGCCCATTAAAATATGTCCAACATCAACATTTTCTAAGTCGTGGACATCAATTGGAAATCCAATCTTAGTGGGACTTTCAATCATTGCACCATCTTCAAGTAAAATATTTTCCCAACTTGAATCTAATTCAAAGCACAAATTTTCCTCCAATGCAAGCATGGCATCAACATTTTCTAGTCCATCGAGATAAATCGAAGATCCAATACTAATGGGACTTTCTGTCTTTGCACCATCTTCTAGCAAAGTGTTGGCAGTATAATTTGATTCACAACAGCTCCTAGGTTCTGTAAATCTCTAAATTGACCTTCAATTTGTTTGGTTTCTGCCTCTGCATTTGGTTTCCCAAGATTATTAGAAGTAGTATTCAAACTAATTTTATGAATACGCTCCTCACTAATATTGTTTTGGGAAATAACATCATCTTCATATTTCTTGACGTAAATTTCACCTATGTATAATCCATCATCCAAGTTTGGACCCAGGTTCAACTCAGGTAGCCAATCACTTCTCTCCTGTAAAACTGGTGAAAAAGTGGAGTGAAAGCCATTTTCATTTATAACTAAATTCACTTCTGAACAACTACAATTATTTACATCATTCCTATATACTAAAGTTTCAATGTCTCCATTTTCATGTGTACCTGGTTACATGTAACAAAACAAGTTAATATCAATATTAAACAAAAAACTTGACAAAGACCACGAATAAAGTACTATACCATGTTAAATTAGGGAACGAGAGATTTTAGTCGAGGGTAGAGCGTTCCATGATCCGGTCAGTCTTAAACCATACACACTAAGCAACATATGAAGTCTAAAAGTATATTAAGTCTGAAAAATGTCAGTCAACTCTCAATGTTTAACATTTTTGAGCCTAAAAATATAAGCTTCATGTGTATGATTTAAACCATTACTCAACACCCTAACAAGCTAATGGACAGTGCTTAGATCTAATTTGATCCTACTGTTTGGCCAGAAAATATGTAGTACTGATTGTAGATTGTTTAAAACTTGTGTATCCAATTTAATGGTGGGAAACTTTTGTATCCAATTTATCAGGAAGATGTAAACCTAACATTATGGATTGAGAAGCTTGAAATCTTTAAATAATGGGCTCCTCTTGTTCAAGCAGAAAACATGCTAATTGCTACATCGAAGCTTTGTAAAACGACAATGTTCTAGTTCAGGGTGTTTTAAAGCAAATGAGGACCAAGAAAAAATTCATACCCATTACAGGTCGCTGGTCCAAATTGTAATTTTGTTGGTTCTTGGGCTTGAACTGTGCACCATTCTTCATTCTCTTGGTTGGGCAATCCCATATTAAATGATCCAGCTTGCCACAACAGTAACAAGTTCTCTTTCGAATTTGGTAGCTCTGTCCATAATCATTCTGCGAAATTACCCTCTCTTTTCCTGATATATGAGCCTCCATTCCCGACTTGACCGGAGTTTGAAACAAAATGATTCGCAATTTCGCTCTACAAAATAAGAAGATAAACTTAGAGAATTGTGAACAAATATTTTGCTCCGAGCTCGGTTATTTATTTGATAATTTCAAAAATAATGCTGTAGCAGTGACACCCACAAGGGTAATGGACGCATCGATTGGGTCTATAAGTTAAAACGTAGTTTTCATTATATAATTTTTTAAAATAAGGTTTTACTAATTATAGTGGCCACTGTAATGGATATATTAACCTCATTTTAAATTAATCAGATATAGATACATATTAAAATCTTGTTAATAATCAGCAATCACACTTTAGTGTGCGATGTTGAAGATGTGTAGAAAGTCAATTAGGAAGAAAGTATATTTTTACATATATTTTCATAGTCCATGTGGTCAATTAATAGATAACTTTTATGCAACAAAGGTCTTAATAGAGAAGTGATATCTCCCAATCAACTCTACATATGTTTACAAGGATATGAACATGATTGAAATAAAGCCTTTAAAGTAGGAAGATAATCAAGATCAATTACCAATAGGATCATGTTATGTTTGCAATAGGGAGTGAAGGAGAGAGAGGGATACAAAAGGATGGAAATGAGAGATAGAGGGGGGAAGAGAGAGAGCGGGGTTAAGGAGATAGAAATAAAGGATGGAGGTAGAAAGGAGGCTAGAGATAAGATGGAGATAGAGATGGAGATGGAGGTGGAGAAGGATATAGCTATGTAGAGAAGGAGGGGGAGAGATGAGGAGAGGCAAGATAACCAGATAGATAGAGATGGAAGAGATAAATATAATTAGAGAGAGAGAGAGGGGGGGGATGATGTGAGAGAGATAGAAAGATCAAGATAGAGATGGGAAGTGGCATAGAGAGAGGTGGAAAGATACCAAGATAGAGATAGAGGGAGAGATGGAAGAAAAAATATAGAAAGATTAAGATAGAAAGGCAAAGAGATATAGGTGTAGAGATGTAGGAATAACGAGAGGGGTGGAGGATACATATGTAAAAGAGAGGAAGAGATATAGATAGAGGGTGATATAAGGAAATAAAGAGGGATATGGAAAGAGATTGAGAGATAGGAAGAGTGATAGAGAGATAGGGAGATAAAGAAAGCCACAAATAAAGATGGAGAAAGACAAAGAGAGAAATGAAGAAAAAGAGATATTGAGAGAGGTAGAGAAATAGAGAGCCCAAGAGGTAGAGGGGGAAAGATAGACTAATAGTAAAGGTGACATGTTTAAGAATCCATATTATGCATGCATGTCTACCAATGTAGTTGTGATATATGTCATACTCTATCCTAGATCTCTCTTTTTGGTACAAGAAAGGAGAAAGTAAGAAAAAGTTGTAGAGATTCACTTTATATATGTCAAATGCATTTGTTTAAAAGTTTATAAGTAATTTTCAACAAATCCATTTTGTGTAGTTTTTGCAATTATAGCAAGGCATGAGATGAAGCTAGAAACTAAGTTGTTATTTGAAACTTTTGACAAACTATCTCATGATGTGAGACATCATGCTAGCCAAACATTTGTTTTTGATGACTCTTTTGTACATTCTCCTGAATTCCAAGCATGTATGATTCTTAAGTATATAGGAAAACAAATAAGAGAACTATTGAAGAACATTAACCAAAAAATGCATCCACAACTGTTTAAGGAATTACAAGATGAAGTAGATAAGGAAATGGAAGAGATGATCCCTTAAAAGAAAAGAAGATTATTGTAAGAAGAAGGGGTCCTAATCCTACCTAGATGGGATATTAGTTCAGCCATAGGTTTTGACTACTTAAGGAGCAATTAGAACATGAAAGTTAAATTGAGTGTTGAAGTTGCAGATAAGATCTACAGTGGATCAAGATTTCACCCTAATAATAAGTCTTTGTATACTTGGGCTTTATCTCCACCACATAAAAGGTCTCTCAATATTGAGGATCCATGTCAAATATATGGATATCTTGTTCATAGATTAGAAGACATGAACCTTGTTGAGGTTGCAGACCTGACACTTAATGCAACAAATTTTATGAAGGCTCATATTGAAAAACTAATGAAAGAAAACACATGGTATAACAGAGAAAATGAGCACTTGAGAGAACAAAATGTGAAGTTTGGAGATAGATTGCCATCTTATTCAGGGACTGCTCTATTGCCAATAATTGATGCACCGGATCATGAGAAAAGACTAATGAAGGTTACTTCAAAGAGGTCTTATTGGAAACTAGAAGTAATAAAGTTAGAGAAAAGAATCAAACGGATAGTTCAATAGTGGAAGGCTTTAAAAGCCAATCTTGTCATAGAGTTAATGAATGACATATTTGAAAAACTATAGCTACATGTTGACAGATTTTGGACTGTATTTGTTGGAACATACAAGGCCATTAAAGAGCATGAGAGGTTACAAGGAAGGTTAGAATTAAAAAGAGAGGAAGTCACACAAGATCCTGTTCAGGAGAAGTAAAAATATGTAGCGAAACAAGTTGACAAATGAATAAAAGTACACGGAAAGTTTAATAAGAAGTTTCAATCAAATAATTAAATAGATGTGATCAAATGAAAGACACTCACTTCCCCTCATTCCTTAAGGATACTTATAGTAGTTTTAAAATTCAAGAAGAGTGGAAAATGAAGATTATCTAGATGTTACCATGGGCCACAAGTATTTTCCTTATTAATGAGAAGTTGTTGAGAATATGAGTGTTAAATTGAATAAAATGTTTTCACTAGAATTTGGAATGAAGCATGTCAATGGACTCAATGGTGTATATGCTAACCAAAAGTATATTTAATATTTGTCACAACTAAATTTATTTCTAGCCTGCACAAAATGAAGGAGAGAGCACTTAGAGACTATACTCCACTTAAATAGAGCCTTGTCAGACCCAATGGCCACTGGTGTTTATTGAAGAGTGAGGAAAATGGGGTATCCTCTACATGCATTCAAATATGTCAATCTTCTCAATATATTACATGTTATGTTTTATTTTCTTTGTTTTCTAATATTTTAGTTGGAATAATCCATGTCAACAAGTTGGTTAGATGGAATCAACATCATCAGGGTTCGTAGTTTTGTTTTTAAATTCCCTCTAGCACTGAGTAAATATTTGTGCTTTATGAGAAATGTAAAGATTCTTTTAGCTTATATCTAGTTACAAAAGGAATCAAATAAAATATTGCCAAGTGTGCCAATTGATCTGAAGCTTGTTGCTCTCTTGTATTATAAATGAGAAATCAAGATCATTGGCAAAGGTTCTAGAATAGACATTTGGATGGGTAGCTTGTATGTAGTCTAAGCTTGTTGCTCCCTTGTATTAAAATTGAGAAATCAAGATCATTGGCAAAGGTTCTAGAATAGACATTTGGATGGGTAGCTTGTATGTAGTCTAATTTTATTTTAGTAATGGAATGCAATTTGGAAAAAAAGTTTATATCTATGATATTGTATCATTCATTTTGAAAAATTAATGAGAATATGCTTTAGGATTATCTCTAACTTGTGTCATCTTATTCACATGAGCTAGTACATTGAGGATGTATTGGTTTGTCTTTGTTCTCTTTGTGTGAATGTGTAATGCATTTCATAAGTTTCTTTCAAGAAGAGAATTTGTCTCTAAGGACATTGTAGTGAATATGAGTAATGTGTTGTGATCATTGAGTAGAATTGTGGGTGCATATCTAATTAACATTTGTATAATGCATAAGTGTTGGGATTAGATAGTTGGATTTAAATCAATTCTGGATATAAAATATATATGCTATTTTACTCCATGGCCCTAGGAATCAAGTACCAATCTATCTTTGTTCCAAATTTGTTTCAGAAACATCTCAACTATGAAGATCTCTTTTAAATTTATTTTGTAGGATTACCTTTAGTTTAGGTTTTATTCCCAATTGTTAAGTTGATGATGATAATAAAGAATGCAGCCACATTCTAAGAGAATTAACCAATTCCTTGGTATATTTTCTTTGAAATATATCTTCTATATATGCAATATTTGCAGATTATCTGTATGGAAAATTTGAATATTGCAAGGTATACTCACTTAGGTTTAGTAGAGCCTAAAGAGTAGGCGATTACTTAATCCTCTAATTGAAATCTCATTCATTGGCCACTAACCCAATGGTTTGAGGATTGAAATTGATTATTTCGTAGGAAATCCTTAGGCAATCAAATGAAGTAACCAACAAATAGTTTAGTGCTAAGACTTTCTATGAATTTGTAACCTAGTGATATATAGCTAGCAAAACCATCTTCAATAAGCCTCGACTGAAATAATTTTATATGGGTTACACCTGCATAGTCCTATGATCTATATAGGGGTTATTGAGGTAGCAAAGTATTTTTTGTTCAATGACATTCTTTAGGGCTAAGTCAACAAGCTGGGTTTGATTTTCGTTATAGTGTAATGGTCAATTTTGTTCAAATTTATATATATTAAGGTATTTATCTAGGAATACCCTCATGAATCTAAGTTGAATTCAAAATTTAGGAGATATAACCCAATCTCGTAGAGTTGGCCTCTAACCCTCCATGATCTATTGATGAGATGATTTCACTTGCATGAGTACAACCCTAGCCTTACGAGTTGATTTTAGTTCTAAGAAGTGGAGCAACAATTTTGGGATCCAAAAGGATGGACAAAGGTATTAATATTGGGTTCACATTTAAATATTTACATTGTAATATTTTTTTGTCAAGGATGTTAGCAAGAGCAATTATGTTGTAGATTTTGCATGGTCCTATCTATATGGGTAGGGTCATGTCTACTCAAGGGTACTACCACCCTCCTAGTACATTGGAGTCTTGTACAGTACAAACAATATCTCTACAAGTTTTGTGGTATCTTTTACAAGTGCACCAACATCCTATATAAGTTTAGCATCATAATTTATGTTGTCTCGAAAAACTAACAAAAGCATTTTTATTTACTCCTATACCAATATGTTTAAAAAGGACAAACTTGGTGCCTAAGGCACATTTGGGGGATCTATAGTAATCAATTCCTTGGGTTGATTCAATAATAATATATATTGAAATATGTTGTAAGTGTCTTAAAATACCTATAGGTGAATGTGTAGGTTGTTTCAAAACAATGGTGAATTGTGATGTGTTTTCTTGGAGGATATCTCATATGCTCACATCTGGTCTTAGATTCGTGTGTGTGTGCACAAGAGAGAGAGAGAGAGAGAGAGAGAGAGAGAGAGAGAGAGAGAGAGAGAGAGATCTTTTAAGCTTCTTAGATCATTGGAGGTGAATTAAGATTTTGGGGTAGAAAATGGAAAGTGTTGTGGTGAGAAAGGAAAACTTTGAATTGGGAGATGGTAGGATGTGCAATTGTGTCCATAAGAAGAGAGAGAGAGAGAGAGAGAGAGAGAGAGAGAGAGAGAGAGAGAGAGAGAGAGGTATTTGATGGTAGAAACATTGACGGTGAATGGAATTTTTCAATTCAAATGTGAGTTCAAATGGGAGGAGACAAATTGGAGATGATTCACACTATATGTTCATTAAAACCAATTAAATTTATGCTTATTGAGAAAAAATGTCAAAAAATAAAAAATAAAAAATGTTAGATATGTATATTCCATCGTTATAATTGCATAAGCTACTTATAAATTAAAAATAAATTTCTACCAAAAAATTTATATATATATTTCTTATATAAATTTTATAGATTCAACCAAATTATATAAATAATAAGGTCCCTATTCTTATAAAGACCAAATAAACTTCAACACAATCTATTTATAAGAAAATAATGATATTGCCCATTATCATACACACTAATTAAACTCAGCCCCTTCCATGTTAATAATATCTTATAATTAATTGCAATATACAATATGCCAATTAGGCTCAACTACTTCAGTAAATAATATTTTCGGTATTAATTACCCTTTTTAAGCAAGAAGATAAATCTTGGTATCATGTGGGGCCATTTCACCTACTACCTTTAGCAAACAACCACACAACTCATGCCTAATGGCCCACATACATAGTGGATAACACAGTCACTTTTGATGGGGGCGTTTTGGAAATAATGAGATCATTTCTGGAACTCAATAACCCAGACTCCATTAACACAACAAATTGGCTTCACACCTCCTGCAAATACTATTGCTTTTGCAAGGTCTTTGAACTCCTCCTCTGTATGCTCTTTGGCAAGGTAATCAAATGTATTCACCCCATGTACCTTGGTGAATGGTTGGCTCCCTTCAAGAATAGCATCCTTAAGATAATGCCAAGTGTCTATGAACACCTTGTCCTGGTTCATCAAGGCCAGTTGTGCCAAGGACAAGCCATCCTTGTTCTGCACAAGGTATTTGTAGAGAGGAGTCAGACCATAGAGCCTCTTAGGCTTTCCATTCTTGTATGTGCTTACAGAACAACTGAGGAGGGAATGACTTGCTAGAACTCTCAGAATCATATCTAGAGTAATTGATGCATCTGGGTTTGTTACATTTGGAATTTGGGACACAATGTGAGCAGGGGAAACTTGAAGGCCATCACCTGCATTGGCCATGATCTGTAGCGCAACAAGCTCTATTACATCGTTGATGGCCACAGGGAGGTAGGTGAAGAAGCCTAGCTCCATAGCCACAAGCCATTCTTCCTCGTTGATAATGGTGGCAGTAGTAGATTCTGAGGCACATTGACAGAGCTTTCTATATGATACACTAAGATAGATTTGGTGAGCTCAATGTTATCTCCACAGGATGCCATCGAGTGCATTCTTACGGCGGTTATTGCTACAATCCATAACGCCCTTCTGGGCAAATACCGCGAGTAGCCCATGCTGGGCGAATATCATGAGCAAGTCGCCGTATGTGAGATCGTAAGTGAGACCACCGACAGTTTCTGGTACCAAGCTGCCAAAATCGGTTACATCTTCCCCAGCCGTTAGGTGTGCCAGGGCCCAGAAGTATGATTCGCTCTCAGATTTCTCATGCCTATTGCAATCATATTGTAACGGCTTTGCAGGCTCCATCATTCCCTCCGTTTCCACGTTAGCACAGACTTCCACATTGTCACCACGCTGAATCTGGCCTTTGCCTCCATTTCCTATCGGAGAATTTTTAAAAGCTTCATCAATAATCAGAAGATCAGAGAGAGCGCTTATGGTTTCACTAGCACTCTGCAAGCCATCGTAGCCATTTCCATAAGAGTCTGTCACGATGTATTCCATGCGAGAGAACTCTACACTGTCGTTGCCACTCTTCGATATCAATATCGCCACGTTCTTCCGATGGGTCACCACCGACATGGAGGAGTTGGAATTGCTGGGTTCGAGCATTCTGTATAAGTTCCCTGAGTTCCTCATTGCAACTGTATATTTTCTAGGAGATCTTTCCACCTGTATAAGTCCCCTGAGTTCCTCATTTCCGATTCACCTTCTTCTTTGTAAGGCCTCTGTCTGAGAAGGGATACGAGCTTCTCAAGGTTCGGCGCGATAAGGGTAAGCTCCATGTTACCGGGAGTGAGTTTAATGGGAATATCATCGGGTACCAGACAAAATTCATTATCTATAGGAACGAGGCATTCAACACAGCTAGTATCATTTTCATCGCCGCTCTCGGGGGGAAGGCGAACACCATTACCACTATAGTGAGTATCAGCGTGGTGAATTTTCCTTGTCGGACATAAATATTGCTTATGCCCCGACTCACCAAAAAATGACAGATTTCATTGTCTCCTAATGTGCCATTCAATACCGTAAATTCACTCACCTTCTCAACTCCTTTTACTTCTCCAAACTCCGAATCTGGTTTTGCCTCTTCAGTTTCCATGAGTGAAACAACCTGATTCTGTGCCTCCTTGTCTCCAAAGTCTACATCACGCCTACCATCCTTATGTCTCCTCCATTCTGGAGCTCTTGACAAACCCTGCACACGGGTTGACCATTTTCTATCATCACGCCACCTCAATTTTGTCTGCTCCTGCCCAAACTGGCGTCAAACCTTATCAAAGGGATGCCTCTCTGTATACCATGATCGTGGACCTAGCAACTCAAAAACCCGTAATGCTTCTCTAAGTTGTGCATCGTCGGGCCACTTAATATCTCGATATGGCTCACATACCATATCTGCCACCACCAAGGTGTTTCTTCCTCGCTCCTCTGCTCAGGTTTGAGGGAATGGCAGTCTTCTTGCCGCCCATCTCACAATCCGAGAGAATTTTGGTCAGTGACTGGAGGCTCGATACGCCTCTAACCCTCCATGATCTGTTGACGAGATGATTTCACTTGCATGAATACAACCCTAGCTTTACGAGTTGATTTTAGTTCTAAGAAGTGGAGCAACAATTTTGGGATCCAATAGGATGGACAAAGGTATTAATATTGGGGTCACATTTAAATTTTTACATTGTAATATTTTTTTGTCAAGGATGTTAGTAAGAGACCTATCTAATAGATAGGGTCATGTCTACTAAGGGTACTAGCACCCTCATAGTACATTGGAGTCTTGTACAATACAAATAATGTCTTTACAAGTTTTGTGGTATCTTTTATAAGTCCACCAATATCCTATATAAGTCTAGCATCATCATTTATGTTGTCTCGAAAAACTAACAAAAGTTTTTTTATTTACTCCTATACCAACATGTTTAAAAATGACGAATTTGGTGCCTAAGGCACATTTGGGGGATCTATAGTAATCAATTCCTTGGGTTGATTCAACAATAATATATGGCAATATGTTGTAAGTCTCTAAAAATACCTATAGGTGTAGGTGTAGGTTGTTTTAAAACAATGGTGAATTGTGATGTGTTGTCTTGGAGGATATATCATATGCTCGCATGTGGCCTTAGATTCATGTGTGTGCATGAGAGAGAGAGCGAGAGAGAGAGAGAGAGAGAGAGAGAGAGAGAGAGAGAGAGAGAGAGAGAGAGAGAGAGAGAGAGAGAGAGAGATGTCTTTTAAGCTTCTTAGATCATTGGAGGTGAATTAAGGTTTTGGGGTAGAAAAGGGAAAGTGTTGTGGTGAGAAAGGAAAAGTTTGAATTGGGAGATGGTAAGATGTCCAATTGTGTCCATAAGAAGAGAGAGAGAGAGAGAGAGAGAGAGAGAGTATTTGATGGTAGAAACATTGACGGTGAATGGAAGAAATTCAAATGTGACAAGGTTCATGTTCAAATGGGAGGAGACAAATTGGAGATGATTTTAGTTCTAAGAAGTGGAGCAACAATTTTGGGATCCAATAGGATGCACAAAGGTATTAATATTGGGGTCACATTTAAATTTTTACATTGTAATATTTTTTTGTCAAGGATGTTAGTAAGAGACCTATCTAATAGATAGGGTCATGTCTACTAAGGGTACTAGCACCCTCATAGTACATTGGAGTCTTGTACAATACAAATAATGTCTTTACAAGTTTTGTGGTATCTTTTATAAGTCCACCAATATCCTATATAAGTCTAGCATCATCATTTATGTTGTCTCGAAAAACTAACAAAAGTTTTTTTATTTACTCCTATACCAACATGTTTAAAAACGACGAATTTGGTGCCTAAGGCACATTTGGGGGATCTATAGTAATCAATTCCTTGGGTTGATTCAACAATAATATATGGCAATATGTTGTAAGTCTCTAAAAATACCTATAGGTGTAGGTGTAGGTTGTTTTAAAACAATGGTGAATTGTGATGTGTTGTCTTGGAGGATATATCATATGCTCACATGTGGCCTTAGATTCATGTGTGTGCATGAGAGAGAGAGAGAGAGAGAGAGAGAGAGAGTATTTGATGGTAGAAACATTGATGGTGAATGGAAGAAATTCAAATGTGACAAGGTTCATGTCCAAATGGGAGGAGACAAATTCGAGATGATTCACACTCTATGTTTATTAAAAACAATTAAAGTTATGCTTATTGAGAAAAAATGTGAAAAATTTAAAATTTAAAATTTAAAAGTGTTAAGTATGTATTTTCCATCTTTATAATTACATATCTACTTCTAAATTAAAAAGAAATTTCTACCAATTTTTTTTTTTCTTATATAAATTTAATAGATTCAACCAAATTATATAAATAATAAGATCCCTATTCTTAAAAAGACCAAATACACTTTAGGACAATCTATTTATAAGAAAATAATGATATTGCATGTTATCATACACACTAATTAAACTCAACCCTTTCCATGTTGATAATATCTTATAATTAATTGCAATATACAATATGCCAATTAGGCTCAACTACTTCGGTATTAATTACCTTCTTGAAGCAAGAAGATAAATCTTTAGGTATCAGGTGGGGCCATTTCACCTACTACCATTAGCAAACAATCACATAAGTCATGCCTAATGGCCCACATACATAGTGGATAACACAGTCACTTTTGGTGGGGGTGTTTTAGAAATAATGAGATCATTTCTAGAACTCAATAACCCAGACTCCATTAACGCAACAAATTGGCTTCACACCTCCTGCAAATCTTGTTCCTATTGCAAGGTCTTTTAACTCCTCCTTTGTACGCTCTTTTCCAATTGGGTTGAATGCCAACATGCAAAGATCAACATGAAATGTTTGCTTGGCATAGGAAGAGGTCTCTGCAGCCACTGGCAAAATGGAATCCACTACATTCACTTTTCCATTCTCTGGGAAGGCCTTGTGACAATTCTTCAAAAGCTTTATACAATGATCATCACTCCACTCGTGCAAAATCCAGTCTTTCTGCTTGAGCTTTGCACAAAATGCATCTTGAGGGCCCTTCAAAGCCCATTTTAGTGAATCTTTCTGCTATGAGGATCCTCTTTTTGAAAGCCAACCATTCAAAGATTCCTTCTTTTGGGATAATCTTGTTGCTCCAAAATAGTTTTAGTGGAATATCTTGTTCCTCTTGATTCCCAAAGTTTGCAAGAACCCTGTAGCCATCTTTAGCATTATATTGTCCTGTTTTAGAACAAGCCTATATAAGAGAATCTTTCCCTCTTCTAGGATTAATATTTCTTTCTCTAATGAGGTCTGATAGCTGGTTGATTTCAACAGTAGGAATAGGCAATCCCTCCAATTGCTTCTAGCTCCATCCTTGCATTCTAGTAGCCCTGTTCAAAACCAAATAATCACTAACTCGAGATCCCCAATGCTATTGAAGCCAATGTTTAGCTATTGGGAAATTGAGAGAGATGTAAATGCTTGGATATCATCCCCATGAGTCTTCCAAGAAAAGGCTAGAGGATCCATCATGGATATCCCAAGATAAAGAGTTTGCAATTAAATTTTTGCATGTCACAATGAAATTCCAGGTCCTAGATCCCTTTGGATGAGAATTAGATAATAGAAGATTTTAAGGATCCCCATCTATAAGGTATTTTGTCGCCATTATCCTTACCCATATTGCTTTCTGGTCTTTAATGAACTTCCAAACTAGTTTAGCTCCCAAGGCTTTGTTTTGCAAGTGGAGATTTTTTATTCCTAGACCCCCCATGGACTTGGGTTTGATGATTTTATCCCATGCAATTAGAGAAATTTTATGTTTTTCTTTAGTCTTTTGCTAGAAGAACTTTCTCATCTTTTAATGGTGAAGGAATTTGCACCAGCAGTGAGGGATAAAATGGATAAAAGGTAGATGGGTAGAGAAGAAATAATTGCTTGGAGCATTACTAGCCCACCAACCCATGAGAGCCAATTCCCTTTGTAGGAGTTAATATTCTGATCCATCTTTAACTTCAGAGGATCCCAAAGTTTTGAGTTCCTCAATCCTCTGTCAATTGGGATTCCCAGATGAATACAGGGAAGAATGCATGTTTTATAGTTCAAAATAATTTGGATCTTAACCTCTAAGGGGGTAGGGGTGGAGAAGAATTTTTATTTTTATTTTTCTTTGTTGATAATTTGGCCTAAGGCCTTCCCAAAGGATTCCAGGAGCATTTTCAGTTGAATTTCTTCCTTGATCTTCGCTACACCCAGCAAGAGGTTATCATGTGCGAATTATGACACCAGTCAATGAAACATCTAATGAGGATGTTGTATATCCTATGGCATTCTCTCGTCAAATGGGTGTCAAAATTCCGACGTCCACCTAGGAAACATCCAACGAGGATGTTGTATGCCCGACGAAATTCTCTTGCCGAATGAGCGATAATGGCTACCATCAAAAGAGTTCGAGGTATCATCGAAATTCTGACGTCCACCCAGGAAACATCTGATGAGGATGTTGTATGCCCGACGATATTCTCTTGCTGGATGAGCGGTCATGGCCATCGTCGGAAGAGTCTTGGGTGCCCTGAAAATTCTGATGCTAGTCAACAAAACATCCAACGAGGATGTTGTATGTCCTATGGCATTCTCGATGTTATCTTTTGTGGATGGTTGGTAAATATTATGTGGTTTATATTTATGCTTAACTATTATATCTATTGTTCTGTTATTCAATTCATTTATTCTAGTAATAAGGTTTCAATGCTTAAAGTTCTATAATCTATTGACAACTGATTCTCCCCCCCTATTAGTTGTCCTACGGTTATTTGTGTTGTCTAACAACAACAACATGCTAAATATGGTCTAAAGTTTTTGTGGAATTTTTTTTAGAGTGGACATGGAAAAGGAGAGCATGATGGAGCAGGAGCTTGTGTGAAGTGTGCACTTCACTAATATAAACTTGGAGGTAACAACATACGAAATTCAAGTGAGATATTAGAATGGTGCAAAAATAATTTTGGTGCATGTGACACAACATAAAAAAAATGTAATTTTTGGGAAGTTAACTATATTGATCGATCATAATTGCCAAACAATTAATGGAATTAGAAGTTTGCATCAAGTGATGACTACAGGAAATAGCAAACCTCTTGTGATTCAGGTTAGATAAAAATCATGTTTTTGTATTGATTGCATTGAAAACAATGGAAATATTCAACAATGTCAGAACATTGGAGATGGATTTGTTTTAGAATGGAAGATGAAACATTTTGTCACAATGCCTCCTTTTGAAGATAGTGACATTGTAGATATTCATGATCCTATATATTCAATTGATTATGAACATGTTTCTGATTTAGTTGTGCTAGGTACACTTGCATTTTATTTTAATATACTTACACTTTTTCATGTACTTTGTTTAAATTTTAATTAAATGTGAATTCTTTTTACATTCCACCATATACTTTATAATTTAATTGTTTGTATTTTGCCATGTACAGTTGATATTTTTCTTGTGCTTGCACATCCTAACAATGTAGAAGTTGGTTGACTATTACCTACCATGATGCATAAAACCAAAATGTAAATTGTTAGAATCAATGGAAGATGTTTATGGGGAACAATATCCCATTGGATCAATCATTGTTGAAGGTACTTATTATCAACAAACGAAGATAGATAACAATGGTGTTACATTTACTAAATATATGCCTGACCAAAATGTTTTGCATTATAGTCATTTAGTTATAGCAACAAGATTACATTTTGAAACTTTACAAAAAATAGTTTGTGTCCCCCAAAAGTAGAGGTTGCCTATCGAAGATCATGAAAGGATATTAGAGATAGTAAAAGATTGAGAGGATCCAGATTTTATGTACCATGAGCTCACTTAATTTATTAGAAAAAGTGAACTCGTGTATTTTTTTGACCATGATACATGTCCATACATGCATATATATGTATACATACATGTATATAGATGCATATATATGTATGTACTATTTTTTTAGATCATCATACATATGTACGTATGTATGTTCAAGCTCTTTTTTGGATCGCTATACATATGTACAAACATGTACATTTGAGTTATTTTTTGCAACATATATACACATGTACATTTGAGTTTATTTGTTGCAACTTCTTTGAAATCAAAATTTGCACAATTTGAGTTAATTTGTTGCATGCTATCTTATATTAATTTCAATCACTTAGTTGAATTGAATTAATTAATTGATTTGATTTGATTTGATTAAATAATTTGATTTAATTTGATTAAATAATTTGATTTAATTTGATTAAATAATTTGATTTAATTTGATTAAATAATTTGATTTGATTTGATTAAATCATTGGACGTATTTGAATTACTTAATTGAATTGTTTTAATTAATTAATTGGATTGATTTGAATCGCTTAATTAATTGATTCATTCATTGGATTGGTTAATTAATTGGATTGATTAACTCATTGCATTAATTCATTGGACTGATTAATTGATTTGAATTAGTTTGATTAATTTGATTAATTCATTGAATTGATTTGATTAATTGATTTCAATTAGTTTGATCATTTCTTTGAATTGGTTTGAATTGATTTGAATTAATTTGATTAATCTGTTGAATTGATTTGATTAATTGATTTGAATTAGTTTGACTAATTCATTGAATTGGTTTGAATTGATTTGAATTAGTTTGATTAATTCATTGAATTGGTTTGAATTGATTTGATTAATTACTTCGATTAATTCATTGAATTGAATTGATTTGATTAATTCAATGAATTCATTTGATTAATTGATTTGAATTAATTTGATTAATTCATTCGAGCTGAATTGATTTTATTTGATTAATTGATTTGAATTAATTTGATTAATTCGGTGAATTAATTTGATTAATTGATTTGAATTAATTTGATTAATTCATTGAATTGAATTGATTTGATTTGATTAATTGATTTGAATCAGTTTTTGAATTGAATTGATTTGATTAATATAATAATTAAATCAACAATTCAACTAACTAAATCAAATCAACAATTAACAATTCAACTAACTAATTAATTTAATAATTCATTGGTTTGAATTGATTTGATTAATTGATTTGAATTAATTTGATTAATTCATTGAATTGAATTGATTTGATTTGAATCACTTTTTTATTTGAATTGTTTTGATTTGATTAATTGATTTGAATCAATTTTTGACTTGAATTGATTTGAATTAATTTGATTAATTCATGGAATTGAATTGATTTGATTAATTGATTTGAATCACTTTTTGATTTAAATTGGTTTGATTAATTTAATAATTAAATCAACAATTCAACTAACTAAATCAAATCAACAATTAATAATTCAACATGCTAAATATCAAGATTTATCATTCAAAATAACGTGATAAATTCTGCTTGAACTAATTATAAAAATATAGCATAGACACATAGATATGTGTAATAAACAAACAACTAATCTGATCAAACAAGTGTGTCTGATATATACAAGTGTTAGATACATAAAAAAACATGCACAAGTATCCGATATGTATATAATCTCATAAAACAAGTGTGAGATACATATATGTAATTTTTTTTACATGCATTGTACATATAATCTCATCAAATAATGATAATGTATAAACTAAGTCGGTCGACCCTCCACTGACCCATGCCCTGAATATTGTCCCTGCAAAAGAAAGTACACGTGCAATAACATGTATATATAAGAACATGCAAATATTATCTAACTATAAGTATGCAAATTTTACTTCGACATAAGTACCTGCAAATTTTACCTGGTCTGTTCCATCATCTGCACCACCAGAGTGTGCATGGGCCACACATATCCAAGATGAAGAACTCAAATGTGTACCTGACTATGACAATGTGCAGGAGCAGAAGGTGGCTACAAATCTACTAATGTCTCCAATGTAATAGGACACTATATATAATTCAAAATTCAAATTGTGTTAATAATTTTCAGGTTGAAATTGACTATTTAAAATCAAATAAATAATATGACCTTACAGAGAAAAAAAAGTGTACCTCACAAGGCTTGAAGGCTCTCTTGTTCCTGTTGATCTCAAATGAGTGGAAGGACATGTGGTCAGCATCTATATCCAACAATGTATCCTCTAAACTATCAATAAGCAGACTAGTATAGTGACCATGAGCTCAAGCAGGAGCTATAAAATTAATAGGCGGTAGCAATGTAGGTCGTGGTGGCTCGAGTGTTGGATTGCTTGGTGTAGGCTGAGGAGGAGGTGCGGGATCAAGTGATGTATGTGCTGGAGGGGTTGTAGGATGCATTTGAATTCCCTCATCTCTCCCCATATCATCGTGAGATTCTCTACCACCATGGCTCCTAGATCCACCTCCGTTTATATGTTGTCTCACCCGTGTTGGTACATCCTCAACTGGGATCTTAAGAATCAAAGAAAGAAGTGTGTATGAATCCAATAAATATTTAAACAATAATGCACTCATCCGCTACAAAGGATCAACCTCTGTCTACCATGCAGGATCAAGTGGAGATGGTATATCTACATGGGCATAAGGATCAACACCACTACTAGATGTCCCATATATAGCTTGTGGAATTGTTCCTTGCGATCACAACAAATATCTACCTACATGATCAGATGTCATCTAGTCAACCTGAGTGGCAATTTGTGCAATGCTAGAGTAGATATGTCACCTGACATTATCAGTTGTTGCATCTGATGCTTGTGATAACTCCAAACATTTTGGTAGAACCAAAAGGTTTGGACCAACTAATTCTCATTTATTAATGAGCACTGGTACATCAAATAGTCTAAATTTATCATTGAGCCTCTGTCTCCCCTACCCAACATTCACTGGTATAGATGTATAATCAATGTCTAAGCCCATATGAAACTCTACAAACAATTGTTTGCAAAAATAAAGTGGCAACTCATCCTTTTGTGGCCACATATGATGAGTTCCCAACCATCTAGGATATATGAATGGTGCCACAACTGGATCAGTGCATCTGGTAACTAAATATCCTCTAATATTACGTTGTCTCAGACTTTGATAACGGGGGAACATAGTATGGACCTATGTAGAAGATACATCCCTCCTCATGACTTCTCATTTTACTATAAGAATTATATGTCTGAATAGTGTCAATCATATGTAGAAACTCATCTCGAATAATCTTTGCCCTTTCCTTATTAGGCCGGCTTGTGGAAAAATCTAATTTGGATGTAAGATGGTCTAGTGCACACTATAGGGCCTAAGTGCTTTTGGAAAAAAGTCGAGCCCTGACATCACTATCACTAGACAACATTCGACTAGACTGTCTAGATGTCTGGTTAGTGCCCTTGTGATGAACTCTACCATCTGATGCTTGATCGGCCATGTGAAAAATATCTGTATGTACATAATTATAAAAGCGAAGAATTTGAAAAATAATTATTCAAAACTATTTTAAACAATTCAAAGTAATTTTGAAAACTATTTTAAACTAAGTCAAACATATTTCAAAATGATATATAATTGTAATTTAAAGTACAATTCGAAGTAATTGAAACATTTGATACAAATTACTTTAAAGAAACATTAAAATTAAATACATGTGTACAGACACATACACATACACATACACATACACATACACATACACATACACATACACATACACATACACATACACATACACATATAGATATACAAATTAGTTTAAAGAAACATTAAAATTAAATACATGTACATGATACACACACATATACATACACATACACACATCCATGTGCATACACACATACTGTACCTACATACATACATACAGACATAAATACACATGTACATACATATACATGTACACACACACATACACCCACATACACCCACATACACACATACACATACGTGCATGCATGTATGCATACATACACATACATGTACATGTACACACATACATACACGTGTATATGTATATGTGTATGTGTGTGTACATGTGCATGCATGTGTGTATGTGTATGTATACACATGCATGCATGTGTATGTGTATGTGTGTATGTATGTATGTGTGTGTATGTGTGTGTGTATGTATGTATGTGTATATATATATGTATGTGTGTTTATATATGCATGTGTGTATTTATGTATGTATGTGTGTATGTGTATGTACATGTATGTGTGTGCACATGTGTGTATGAATGTATGTATGTCTGTATATATGTATGTCGATGTATGTATGTATGTATGTATGTATGTATGTATGCATGTGTGTGTGTGTGTATGTGTATGTATGTGTTTGTGTATACACACATACATACATAAACACATACATACACTCACATACACACATACACCCATACACACTTACACATACACATGCATGCATACATACACACACATACACATACACATACACATACACATACACATACACATACACATACACATACATACATACATATACACAAACATACCCGCACATACCCATGCACACACATGTACATTTATGTATGCATGTGTATACGTCTGTATGTGTATTTGTGTGTATGTGCACATGAGTCTTTGTGTGGGTGTGGGTGTAGGTGTATGTGTCTATGTCTTTGTATGAGTACGAGGATTTATTTTTTATGTGTAGTGTATTAATTATATTTTTTTATGGTATATATGTAAGGGTAATGAGAAAATGATTTTTTAAAAAATTATTTAATAGGTATATGTGCATATTTTTTTAATAGTTTCATAGTGTTGGTTTTCACATTTTGCTAGGTTTAATTTTTTTTTACATTTTTCTAATGTTTTCCTTCTAAAATTTTTAAAAAATTTGATAAACTATTCAATAAATATAATTATAGCAATAAATATAGTAATTTTTTAAATTACAAATACAAAACCAAAAAACAAGGAAAAAAATGAACCTTCCTAGAAAAATGTGGGCTGAAAATAAGCTCCTTGTGAGTTCGGCCAAACTCCCAAAGCTCCTTAGGGTGCAAATGGGGGTCGGTGGGGAAAATATCAGTTTATATAACCGATAGTTCGGTTGGACTCCCGACACCATTTCAGCACCACACAAGCGCCATGTAGCCCGGGTGTAGTCTGGTCGGACTACCCACTACTCTTTGGACTCTATAATGAACTTGCTACTTTTCAACAAGGTATCCTTGCCATTTTTCTAGACTCGACAACATGTGTGGAAGTGTACATGGATGATTTCACTATCTATGGGAAAGCTTATGAAGAGGCATTGAGTTGTCTAAACCAAATATTGAAGATATGTAAAGACCGCAAATTATCCTTGAATCATGAAAATATTTTATTAATGATGGTGGAGGGAATCATCTTGGGTCATCACATCTCTCAAGGAGTCACGGTAGACTCTATAAAGGTAGAAGTTATTCAATGAATCCCAATACCCTAAAATAAAACTAATATAAGGAGTTTTTTGGGCCATGCAGGTTATTATAGTAGATTTATTTAAAGAAAGATACAAAATTCACTTGGACAAAAGACTATCAAGAGTCTTTTGAAGCCATTAAATAAGCCTTGACAATTTCTCTTGTTATAAATGTATCAATGTGGCAACAACCATTTCATATTCACGTTGATGCAGTCAATCCAACAATTGAAATTGTCCTTTGTCAAAAGGATGGGTCTAGAGCAATGCATGAAATCTACTACATCAATAAGAATCTCAATCCAGCTAAAATGAACTACACCACACTTGAAAAATAATTATTAGCAATTGTTTTATGCAATTAATAAATTTAGACATTACATTATATTGGTTAAAATTTTTTTGTCATTACAGACCATGCAACTATCAGGTATCTAATGAACAAGGTTGTAATAGGAGAACACATTATTAAATGGTTACTAATACTTCAAGAATTTGGCATAGCCATTGTTGATAAACTAGGAAAAGATAATGTCATAGCTGATTTTATATCAAGAATGATTCTATCAGGTAATGATGAACCAATCAAGGATACATTTATAGATGAGCATTTGTTTCCCATTTCTATCCAAACACCTTGGTAGATATTGTAAATTATTTGGTGACGGGGAAGTGTCCTTCTCAATTTAGCTCAAAACAAAAAACAAAACTAATTTGTAAAAGTTGTAGGTTTAAATGGATTATTGGCTTGTTGTTTAAAATGTGTCTTGGCCTTATTAGAAAGAACATTGAGATATAAGTGAAAATTATATCACTATTTTACATATACAATTTAGGATGTGAGGAATATACAATACTGCAAGTTGACCTAACTCCATGTATAATGTGTTATATGATGTAATGTTCATGTGAATATTCACAAATTATCAATTTTACTTATATCTTCTTGTCTCAATGCTTTTTAACAAATTTTTTCAAGAGACTCAAGCCCATATCCTTGACCAATACCTATTGTTTCCAACATTGTTGGTTCCAATGTCAAGACTTTAGTAAAGAGATAAAGGAAAGGTCAAATCAATACATAAAGGAAACATCAAATCAATACTATCATTTGTGATGGTAAAATACATTAATAAAAGATTATTTAATATATGGAAAAGGAATAATGGGTAGAAATAGAAATACAACACATATGTATCACACTTTTATAATCAATACACATACAAATTTTCAAGTTCAAACACCTAAATGTGGACATTTATTATTTGAATTTTAAAATGATGTAAACGAATTTCATATGTATTTTATAAGATACATTTAAAAATAGTTGGATTTATCTTTTTTTTCTACAATTTTAGAAAACAATGAGTTGGATGGGACATCACCAAAAAAAAAATCATTTTTCTCCTCATAGATTACTTGAAATCTTGTGCATGAAAAAAAAGAAAAAAAATTCAATGATTTTTTAAATAATTTTTAAAGTCAAACTTAATCAAAATGTTATAGTTTTCATAAGATATCAATTTTAATTTAAATTTTTTATGATTTAAAAAATATAACCTTGGAGAGGATTCTCTCCTCTAATACACTCTATGTTTTTCAAAAAATCTACATATATTTGATATATATTTACTAATAATTAAATAGAATATGTTGGCCAAACATGAACACAACATGACTTCTTCATCTAATTAGAGGAAGAAAATTTGATGTACTTATTGCTTTTAATTAAGACACAAAGGAATGAGTTTCTTTTGATGAAAGGTATGAAAAGAGATAGAGACACTTTGATCGACTATGAATCTAATGTAAGAAATATGCAAACAATTTTTATTCAAAGAATTAAATATTATCTTCTTCATTGAGGTCAATATGTTCCCAAGTTGAATCTGTTTCCAAACATGGATTTTCGCCCACCAAAATATGTCCAACATCAACATTGTCTAAGTCATGGACATCAATTGGAGATCCAATCTTAGTGGGACTTTCAATCATTGCACCATCTTCAAGTACAATATTTTCCCAACTTGAATCTAATTCAAAGGATGGATTTTCCTCCAATGCAAGCATGGCATCAACATTTTCTAGTCCATCGACATAAATCGAAGATCCAATACTAATGGGACTTTTAGTCATTGCACCATCTTCTAGCAAAGTGTTGGTAGTATAATCCGATTCACAACAGCTCGTGGGTTCTTGTAAATCTCTAAACTGACCTTCAATTTGCTTGGTTTCTGCCTCTGCATTTGGTTGCCCTAAATAATGAGAAGTAGTATTCAAACTACTTTTATGAATAGGCTCCTCACTAGTAATGTTTTGGGAAATAAGATCATCTTCATATTTCTTGACGTAAATTTCACCTATGTATAATCCATCATCCAAGTTTGGACCCAAGTTCAACTCAGGTAGCCAATTACTTCTCTCTTGTAAAACTGGTGCAAAAGTGGAGTCAAAGCCATTTTGATTTATAACTAAATTCACTTCTGGACAACTGCAATTGTTTACATCATTCATGTATTCTAAAGTTTCAATGTCTCCATTTTCATGTGTACCTGGTTACGTATAACAAAACAAGTTAATATTAATATTAAATAGAAGCCACAAATAAAGTATTGTACCATGTCAAATTAAGGAACGAGAGCTTTTAGTTCAGGGTAGAGCGCCCCAACATCCATTCAATCTTAAACCATACACACTAAGCAACATATGAAGTCTAGAGAATATTAGTCAACTTTGAGTGTTTAACACTTTTAAGTCTAGAAATGTATTAAGCGTAAAAAATGTCAGTCAACTCTTAATGTTTAACACTTTTAAGCCTAAAAGTGTAAGCTTCATGTGTATGATTTGAGCCGTTACCCAACACCCTAACAACACCCTAACAAGCTAATGGACAATGCTTAGATCTAATTTGATCCTACTATTTGGCCACAAAATATGTAGTAGCGATTGTAGATTGTTTAATACTTGTGTATCCAGTTTTATGGCGGGAAACTTTTGTATCCAATTTATCAGGAAGATGTAAACCTAACATTATGGATTGCAGAAGCTTGACATCTTTCAACAGTAATAACGGGCTACTATTGTTCAAGCAGAAAACATGCTAATTGCTACATCGAAGCTTTGTAAAACGACAATGTTCTAGTTCAGGGTGTTTTAAAGCAATTGAGGACGAAGAAAAGAATCATACCCATTACAGGTCGCTGGTCCAAATAGTAATTTTGTTGGTTCTTGGGCTTGAACTGTGCACCATTCTTCATTCTCTTGGTTGGGCAATCCCATATTAAATGATCCAGCTTGCCACAACAATAACAAGTTCTCTTTCGAATTCGGTAGCTCTGTCCATAATCATTCTGCGAAATCACCCTCTCTTTTCCTGATATATGAGCCTCCATTCCCGACTTGACCGGATTTAACAAAAAAATGATTCGCAATTTCGCTCCACAAAATAAGGAGATAAACTTAGAGAATTGTGAACAAATATTTTGCTCCGAGCTCGGTTATTTATTTGAAAATTTCTAAAATAAGGCTGTAGCAGTCACACCCACAAGGGTAATGGACGCATCGATTGGATCTATAAGTTAAAACGTAGTTTTCAATTTATAAATTTTTTAAAATAAGGTTTCACTAATTATAGTGGCCATTGTAATGGATATATTAACCTCATTTTAAATTAATCAGATATAGATACATAATAAAATCTTTTTAATAAGCAGCAATCACATTTTAGTGTGCGATGTCGAAGAGGTGTGGAAAGTCAATTAGGAAGAAAGTATATTTTTTACATATATTTTCATTGTCCATGTGGTCAATTAATAGATGACTTTTGTGCAACAAAGGTCTTAATAGAGAAGCGATATCTCCTATTCAACTATGCATATGCTTACACAGATATGAACATGAATGAAATAGAGCCTTTAAATTAGGAAGATTATCAAGATCAATTACTAATGGGATCATGTTATATTTGCAATAAGGAGTGAAGGAGAGAGAGGGATAGGTAAGGATGGAAAGGAGATATAGAGGGGGGAAGAGAGAGAGGGGGGTTAAGGAGATAGAAATAAGGGATGAAGGTAGAGAGGAAGCTAGAGATAAGATGGAGATAGAGATGGAGATGGAGGTGGAGAAGGATATAGCTATGTAGAAAAGGAGGGGGAGAGATAGGGAGAGGGGGGACAACTAGATAGATAGAGGTGGAAGAGATAAATATAAATAGAGGGAGAGAGGGGGGGACGATGTGAGAGAGATAGAAAGATCAAGATAGAGATAGGAAGCCACATAGAGAGAGGTAAAGAGATATAGTGGTAGAGAGAGATGGAGAGATACCAAGATAGAGATAGAGGGAGAGATGGAAGAAAAAATATAGAAAGTTTAAGATAGAAAGGCAAAGAGATATAGGTGTAGAGATGTAGGAATAAGGAGAGGGGTGGGGGATATAGATGTAAAAGAGAGGGAGAGATGTCGAGAGATAAAGGGTGAGAGAGTAAGATAGAGGGGGAGTGGAAGAGATATAGATAGAGGGTGATGTAAAGAGATAAAGAGGGATATGGAAAGAGAATGAGAGATAGGGAGAGTGATAGAGAGATAGGGAGATAGGGAAAGCCACAAATAGAGATGGAGAAAGACAAAGAGAGATGAAGAAAAAGAGATATTGAGAGAGGTAGAGAAATAGAGAGCCCAATAGGTAGAGGGGGAAAGAAAGACTAATAGTAAAAGTGACATGTTTATGATTCCATATTATGCATGCATGTCTACCAATGTAGTTGTGATATATGTCATAACCTATTCTAGATCTCTCGTTTTGGTACAAACAAGGAGAAAGTAAGAAAAAGTTATAGAGATTCACTTTATATATCTCAAATGCATTTGCTTAAAAGTTTATAAGTAATTTTCAACAAATCCATTTTGTGCACTTTTTGCAATCATAGCAAGCCATGAGACGAAGATAGAAACTAGGTTCTTATTTGAAACTTCTGACCAACTATCTCATGATGTTAGACATCTTGCTAGCCAAACATTTTTTTGATGACTCTTTTGTACATTCTCCTAAATTCCAATCATGTATGATTCTTGAGTATATAGGAAAACAAATAAGAGAACTACTGAAGGACATTAACCCAGAAATGCATCCACAAGTGTTTAAGGAATTACAAGATGAAGTAGATAAGGAAATGAAAGAGATCATCCCTGAAAAGGGAAGAAGATTATTGTAAGAAGAAGGGGTCCTAATCCTACCTGGATGGGATATTAGCTCAGCCATAGGTTTTGACAAATTAAGGAGCAATTAGAACATGAAAGTTAAATTGAGTGTTGAAGTTGCAGGTAGGATCTACAGTGGATCAATATTTCACCCTAATAATAAGTCTTCGTATACTTGGGCCTTATATCTACCACGTAAGAGGTCTCTCAATATTAGAAGACATGAACCTTGTTGAGGCTGCAGACCTGACACTTAATGCAACAAAGTTTACGAAGGCTCATATTGAAAAACTGGTGAAAGAAAACACATTGTATAAGAGAGAAAATGAGAACTTGTGAGAAGAAAATGTGAAGTTTGGAGATAGATAGATGGGTCTGCTCCGTTGCCAATAACTAATGCACCGGATCATGAGAAAAGACTAATGAAGGTTACTTCAAAGAGGTCTTATTGGAAACTAGAAGTAATAAAGTTAGAGAAAAGAATCGAATGGATAGTTCAATAGTGGAAGGCTTTAAACGCCAATCTTGTCATAGAGTTAATGAATGACATATTTGAAAAACTATTGCTACATGTTGACAGATTTTGGACTGTTTTTGTTGGAACATACAAGGCCATTAAAGAGCATGAGAAGTTACAAGGAAGGCTAGAATAAAAAAGAGAGGAAGTCACACAAGATCCTGTTCAGGAGAAGTCAGAATATGCAACGAAACAAGTTGATAAATGGATAAAAGTGCATGGAAAGTTTAATAACAAGTTTCAATCAAAGAATTAAATAGATATGATCAAATGAAAGACACTCATTTCCCCTCACTCCTTAAGGATAGTGATAGTAGTTTGAAAAT
Organism: Cryptomeria japonica; assembly: GCF_030272615.1. Lineage (NCBI taxonomy): Eukaryota > Viridiplantae > Streptophyta > Pinopsida > Cupressales > Cupressaceae > Cryptomeria > Cryptomeria japonica. The sequence continues at coordinate 568,015,617 of NC_081415.1, read as the reverse complement.
TCTAGAAGAGTGGAAAATGGAGATATGTCAATTAAATAGATATGATCAAATGAAAGAGTTGTTGAGAATACAATTGTTAAATTGAAGAAAATGTTTTCACTAGAATTTGGAATGAAGCATGTCAATGGCCTCAATGGTGTATATGCTAACCAAAAGTATATTGAACATTTGTCACAACTGAACTTATTTCTAACCTGCAAAAAATGAAGGAGAGAGCACTTAGAGACTACACTCCCCAATGGCCACGGTTGTTTATTGAAGAGTGAGGAAAATGGGGTATCCTCTACGTGCATTCAAATATGTCAATCTTCTCAATATATTACGTGTTCTGTTTTATTTTCTTTGTATTCTAATATTTTAGTTGGAATGTCCCGTGTCATCAAGTTGGTTAGATGAAATCAGCATCATCGAGCTTTGCAATTTTGTTTTCAAATTGCCTCTAGCACGTGGAGTAAATATTTGTGCTTTATGAGAAATGTAAAGATTCTTTTAGCATATATTTAGTTACAAATGGATTTAAATAAAATTTTGCCAAGTATGCCAATTGATCTGAAGCTTGTTGCTCTCTAGTATTATAAATGAGAAATCAAGATCATTAGCAAAGGTTCTAGGATAGACATTTGGATGGGTAGCTTTTATGTAGTCTAATTTTGTTTTAGTAATGGAATGCAATTTGCAAAAAAAGTTTATATCTATTATATTGTATCAATCATTTTGAAAAATTAATGAGAATATGCTTTAGGATTATCTCTAACTTCTGTCATCTTATTCACATGAACTAGTACGTTAAGGATGTATTGGTTTGTCTTTGTTCTCTTTGTGTTAATGTGTAATGCATTTCATAAGTTTCTTTTAAGAAGACAATTCGCCTCTAAGGATATTGTAGTGAATATGAGTATATGTCTTGTGATCATTGATTAGAATTGTGGGTGCATATCTAATTAACATTTGTATAATGCATAAGTGCTAGGATTAGATGGTTGGATTTAAATCAATTCTGGATATAAAATATATATGCTATTTGACTCCATGGCCCTAGGAATCAAGCACCAATCTATCTTTGTTCCAAATTTATTTCAGAAATGTCTCAACTATGAAGATCTCTTTTAAATTTATTTTGTAGGATTACCTTTAGTTTAGGTTTTATTCCCAATTGTTAAGTTGATGATGATAGACCAAGAATGCAACCACATTCTAAGATAATTAATCATTTCCTTGGTATATTTTCATTGGAATATATCTGCTATATATGCAATATTTGCAAATTATCTATATGGAAACTTTGAATATTGTAAGGTATACTCACTTAGGTTTAGTAGAGCCTAAAGAGTAGGATATTACTCAATCCTCTAATCAAAATCTCATTCGTTGGCCACTAATCCAAGGGTTTGAAGATTGAAATTTGCATTTCGTAGGAAATCCTCAGGCAATCAGATGAAATAACCAACGAGTAGTTTAGGGTTAGGAATTTCTATGAATATGTAACCTGCTAATATATAGCTAGCAAAACCATCTTTCGTAAGCCTAGAATGAATTCATTTTATGTGGGTTACACCTGCATAGTCCTATGATCTATATAGGGGTTATTGAGGTAGCAAACTATTTTTTGTTCAATGACATTCTTCGGGGCTAAGTCAACAAGTTAAGTTTCATTCTTTTTATAGTGTAATGGTCCATTTTGTTCAAATTTAATATCTATTAAGGTATTACTCTAGGAATACCCTCATGAATCTAAGTTGAATTCAAAATGTAGGAGATATAACCTACTCTCGTAGAGTTGGCCTCTAATCGTCCATGATCTATTGCTGAGATGATTTCACTTGGAAGAATACAACCTTAGCCTTACGAGTTGATTTTAGTTCTAAGGGGTGGAGCAACAATTTTGGGATCCAATAGGATTGACAAAGGTATTAATATTGGGGTCACATTTAAATTTTTACACTGTAATATTTCTTTGTCATGGATGTTTACAAGAGCAATTATGTTGTAGATTTTGCATGGTCATATCTATATGGGTAGGGTCATGTCTACTCAAGGGTATTGGCACCCTCATAGTACATTGAAGTCTTGTACAATACAAATAATGCCTCTACAATTTTTGTGGTATCTTTTATAAGTGCACCGACATCCTATATAAGTCTACCATCATCATTTATGTTGTCTCGAAAAACCAACAAAAGTTTTTTTATTTTCTCCTATAACAACATGTTTAAAAATGACAAATTTGGTGTCTGAGGCACATTTGGGGGATCCATAATAATCGATTCCTTGGGTTGATTCAATAATGATATATGGGAATATGTTGTAAGTGTCTAAAAATACCTATAGGTGTAGGTTTAGGTTGTTTCAAAATAATTGTGAATTGTGATGTGTTCTCTTGGAGGATATCTCATACACTCACATGTGGTCTTAGATTCATGTGTGTGCACGAGAGAGAGAGAGAGAGAGAGAGAGAGAGAGAGAGAGAGAGAGAGAGAGAGAGAGAGAGAGAGAGAGAGAGAGAGAGAGAGAGAGAGAGAGATGTAAGTATTTGATGGTAGAAACATTGACAGTGAATGGAAGAAAGCAATTCAAATGTGACAATTAAAGTTATGCTTATGATAAAAAATTGAATTTTTTTTTTTTAAAAGTGTTAAGTATGTATTTTCCATCTTTATAATTACATAAGCTACTTCTAAATCAAAAAGATATTTCTACCAAAAAAAATATTTTTCTTTCTTATATAAATTTTATAGATTCAACCAAATTATATAAATAATAAGATCTGTATTCTTTAAAAGACCAAATACACTTTAGCACAATCTATTTATAAGGAAATAATGATATTTCTTGTTATCATACACACTAATTAAACTCAACCCCTTCCATGTTGATAATATCTTATAATTAATTGTAATATACAATATGACAATTAGGCTCAACTACTGCGGTATTAATTACCATTTGGAGGCAAGAAGATAAATATTTAGGTATCAGGTGGTGCCATTTCACCTACTACCATTAGCAAACAACCACACAACTCATGCCTAATGGCCCACATACATAGTGGATAACATAGTCACTTTTGATGGTGGCGTTTTCAAAATAATGAGATCAATTCTAGAACTCAATAACCCAGACTCCATCATTAACACAACAAATTGGTTTCACACCTCCTGTAAATCCTGTTGCTTTTGCAAGGTCTTTGAACTCCTCCTCTGTATGCTCTTTTCCAATTGGTTTTAATGCCAACATGAAAAGATCTACATGAAATGTTTGCTCAGCATAGGAAGAGGTCTCTGCAGCCACTGGCGAAATGGAATCCATTGCAAGAACTATGACCAGTCTCTTCCTTCAACTGATCTGGGTTTACTAATAATATTGTATAATCATAGACACAATTTCCACTCTTCTATTTTATTCTGAGCTTTTCTTAAGTGGTGGGTCAAATTTTAGAATCCATTATCAAGAAGCAAAAAGCAAAAGAAAAAAAAAGTGTCAGAATTCAAACTATAGATCATAAAATTTGATCTAAAACATAAAAAAATTACCACAATCAAATCTCAGACAATATAAAGAAAAGATGAACCAAAATTGCATGATTCATAGAAGACTTCTTGCAAAACTACGTCTGAAGAGAATTATAAAGAAGAATCACTAGGATAGCTAAGTATGTTTTTTTCCACAAAAGAACAAGTTGAATAAACATAATAAAATTAAATAAATAGTTGGCAAAAATTTTAATGAGCCATTTAAAAAAGTAGATTTACTATCTAGGAAATAAAAAGATGTCTCATACATTCATAAAAATAGCCCGACTAGATGGTACATTGCCGAACATATCTCCCCCGACATGTGTCACCCCTGAAACAAAAAAATCATCACAAAAGGGCTTTTACTGTGAAAAAACATTCCAACCAAAATCCTATCTTAAAAGATGTCATATCTCTTTTCACTATTAATCTAAGCAATCATTAACTGCCTACAGGTGTCCCTGGATCTCTAGAAACCATGGGTTTGGGGCCTGAATTCAGTAGTCAACTAATATTCCATTGGAGAACACTCACCTAGAAACTAAGGAGTAGCTGCCAAAACATGAGGTTTATCAAAATTCACTCCCCTTATACGGGGTACTTAGAACTATAAGATTGAGAGTAGACCCAACTCCACCTCCTACATCCACCAGCTCCTCCAAATCCTTAAAACCCTCATATGTCTCAAGAATCCTCCCCATCATAAGTGTATAGTTCTCTTCCATATCCCTATTAAAAAACCTATTGAATCTCTAGTCTTTGGTAGGGTACTCAAATGCATTCACCTCATGTACCTTGGTGACAACAACATCCTTAAGATAATGCCAAGTATCTATGAACACCTTGTCTTGGTTTATCAAGGTAAGTGGTGCCAAGGATAGGCCATCCTTGTTTTGCACATGGTATTTGGAGAGAGGAGTCAGACCATAGAGCCTCTCATGCTTTCTATTCTTGTGGTTACAGAACAACTGAGGAGGGAATGGCTTTCTAGAACTCTCAGAATCTTATCTAGAGTAATTTCTACATATGGGTTTGATTTTTATTGGTCGATAAAAGGAAAAGCCAAAATAATATATTTATTTTAAAGAAAATTTACATCAAGAAACCACAGAATTCTAAAATGGCCCAGTAGGGCATAAACACTGTGAAAATAAAGATATGTCCATGAGTATACACAAAAAGAGAAAACCACATCCAAAACCCTCAAATTATCTGAACTCGGAGTGGGATTTGAGTGTTGATTACAATTCATTTATCCTTTTCATAAAATCTATTAAAGGTTTTTCAAAATTTATAAGTCTAATGCTATGTCTAATTTTCATTGTAAGTTTAAAATTAACAGAGAAATAAAAAATAACCAACTATGTGCTTTATACCAGCCTCAAAAAAGAATAGATCAACTGAAAACCTATCTGTTTAATCCTCTCCTTGAGGCATGGGAAAATGCATTGGGGCACAACCTCTTCTGAGACCCCTTTGTGGAGGATGACCCCTTCCTCGACCAGGAGCACAACCATTACCTCGGCCACCACCTTGCCTACTCTGCTCCGCTTGGGGACCCCCTGCTTCTATTTTGGGAGGCATAAAACTATTGAGTTTAGAAAAGTTTAGGAATTCTTATTCCCTACCCGTGTCCTCTGGATTGTCCCCCAGAAACCTCCATTTTAAAAACTCGAGGGCCATGGCAGAAAAGGATCTGTGCTTTTGTAAGTCCTTTCCTGTCAAGTTTAGAAAAAAATGATATAATTTAATTATCTCTCCCGAGACATTGAAGAGGATTCTCTCACTCAGACATGGAGCACCAGAATCATGTCGCACTTTGTTTAGGACTTCTTGCAATTCAAGCAAGATGTCACCTGGGAAGAGTCATCTCGTGAGGTTCCAAACTTCATGTTTATCAAGCTTGAGGTCCATCAGGGAGGTGATAAACTGAGATGAAATTTTCGTATTGTCTTGGGGGTATTCATCTTTGCTAATATGCCCACTACTAAGAATGAGCTTAATGGACAGGATGACTATTGGCTCAAGAACTAAGAGGAGCCTCTTCAATCTTAGGTCTGTGATTTATCTAAAAGAGACTTGGAAGGTTGAGGTAGAGAGAGAGATGGAGGTATCCACTCCAAAGCATGAGATTGGTGTTGGGAAGACACTCATTATAAACCCGAATGATGCCTCCCCAGACATCACTTAGAAACCTGAAGTAGCTTTAGCTTCTATGAAGATGGTTGCAAAGAGAATCCGATTGATAGTCTTGCGGAGGAAGCCAAATTAAAGCTAATAAATGTTGTCCTCAACATGAATTTAAGGCAAAATGCCTTGCAATGAATTAGCTTGCAAAAGTGGCAACGGATATCTGTCTAGCATCATGCCAAATCTTGAGCTAAAAAATTGAGCTCTTTCCAATGGATAGCACATGCCTCGTACTTGCAATGATGATGGACCGCAGGCTATCTTTTTAGGATAAAAGTGGGAAAAATCTATTTTAGAAAGGCCAAATTAAGATGACGCCATAGTTGACATGACAATTTCACTTTTGATAAGCTGGTGGAAAAGTTTGAATTTGAAAAGATAGTCATTTAGACCAAGCTAGTGAATTTTTTTTATGTCTGAGGTATGAAAAACAAGAATCCACTACTGAGCAATGTTGATATACTCTTTGTAGCTTTAACCATGATTAATGTTATCCTTCTCCTACCAATGTAAAGAAAGGTCTTCTGCTATAGTTTTAAAGAGACAGTATGCTTCTCTGTTAGCCTCTTTGTAGACATGTTTAGCCTCATATTTCTCTAATTTGATCAAAAAATCAGTTATGTTGTCAAAAATCGCCTGTAGCCGTCAGTTTGGGGTTCTTCTCGATTTAATTTGCATTTATTTCTAACTTTGAGTCTCCCTCTACTATGAGGTTTCTTATCCCATGTTTGTGGCAATCAAGTAAGCCTAGGAGAAAATCTTTTTATTCTGTTATATTGTTAGTATCCGGTGGTAGTGGTATGGCCATCTTTCCAATTATTGTTCCTATATGATCTCTAACCACATATCCTATACCTGAAGCACCTGGGTTTTCTTTGGAGGCTTTATCAAATTTTAGCTTGAACCAACCCTATTTAGGGGGAGACACTATAGCATCCTTTCTTACACTAGGATTTCTCCCAAATGAAGGAGGAATCTTGATCCCTTGCCAATTGTTTCTTATACTATCATCCCAAGTAGAATATTTTTTGCTAGAATCTGTTGAGAAGGCTAGTTTACAATTTACTACCTCAACAATTGATGTTTCAATTGAGGATAAAACTTATTCAAATCTTCTTGCTTTGTCATAAAAAAGTCTTCAATTCCTTTCTTTCCAAATTTTCCAAACAAAGCAAGAAGGAGAGATTTCCAAAATATGACTTAAAGTTCTTTCCATAGAAGGAAGTGGCCAGGATTAAAAAAGAGTGACTATATCATTAGGGAGGGTTTTTATACAGCCAAGTTTTGCACAAAACCATCGCCAATATTTTGAGGCAAATGGGAAGTTTAAAAGGAGATTGTCTACTATTTCTGCTTGAGCTTTGCACAAAATGCATCTTGAGGGCCCTTCATAGCCCATTTTAGTGAATCTTTCTGCTATGAGGATCCTCTTTTCGAAAGCCAACCATGCAAAGATTCATTCTTTTGGGATAATCTTGCTGCTCCAAAATTGTTTTAGTGGAGTATCTTGTTTCTCTTGATTCTCAAAGTTTCCTAGAACCTTATAGCCATCTTTAGCATTATATTGTCCTATTTTAGAACAAGCCCATATAAGAGAATCTTTTACTCTTCTGGGATTAATATTTCTCTCTCTAATATCTCTGATAGCTGGTTGATTTCAACAGTAGGAATAGGCAATCCCTCAAATTGCTTCCAGCTCCATCCTAGCATTCTAGTAGCCTTGGCCAAAACCAAATAATCACTAACTCAAGATCTCCAATGCTATTGAAGCTAATGCTTAGCCGTTGGAATATTGAGAGAGCTGTCAATGCTTGGATATCCTCCCATGAGTCTTCCCAAAAAAGGCTAGAGGATCCATCATGGATATCCCAAGACAAATAGTTTGCAATTAAATTTTTGCATGTGACAATGAAATTCCAGGTCCTAGATCCCTTTGGATGAGAATTCGATCTTAGAAGATTTTGAGGATTCCCATCTATAAGGTATTTTTTTACCATTATCTTTACCCATATTTCTTTAGGGTATTTAATGAACTTCCAAACTAGTTTAGCTCCCAAGGCTTTATTCTGAAAGTGAAGATTTTTTATTCATAGACCCCTCATGGACTTGGGTTTGATGATTTTATCCCATGCAATTAGAGCAATTTTATGTTTTTCTTCAGTGTTTTGCCAGAAGAAGTTTCTCATATTTTTAATGATGAAGGAATTTGGACCAGAAGTGAGGCATAAGAAGTTTAAAAGGTAGATGGGTAGAGCCGAAATAACTGCTTGGAGCATTACCAGCCTACCAGCCTGATAGGGTTAAACATACCTTGCTCACACTTCACCTAGTTGGTGTTACTCAATTCCACCAACCTCACCAGGTCTAGCTATGCTCCAAGACCTCCAAGTCCATCCCAATCTCTACTAGGACTTTCTCTTTGCTAATCTCAAGGTGTTTGCAACAAGTGTTTGACTAAAAACCCTACCTTCTCAATTTGTTACCCATATGCACAATCTTGCAATATTGACAACATGTTATCAATTTCTCACTTTTCACCCCCATACTATTGTGAGTCATTGGAAAGGTGTGGAGGTGGCATTTACCATGGAATGAATTCAATTTGGTCCATTTGAGGTTTTCCAATCACTATCTTCCTTACCAATTTCATAAATTTGCCTAGAAATAAGGCTACATGGATGAGCCCCAATTAGGCCTCCTAAATCCGGTTTTCAAGGGTTTTGAGGGAATCAGTCCAAATGACCCTGCAACAAGGTTTATTTTTTTTCAATCACTCACCCATCCCCAAGATATTTTGTTAGTTTTAGTCTTCCATCTTTCCGTACAATTCCCTAACTCAAAAATGAGGGTTTGCTAGGGTTTCTAGGCCTTAACTAGCAGTGACTATCTAACTTTGTGAAATGAGCATCTAGAGAACTTGTCAAGTATTCTCCTTATAGTTGCAAATATATATGAATGTCATGAGCCAACCCAAATGATTTGGTTAAGGTTTTGTATTCACCCCTGCAGTATGCATTCAGTTTACACCTTGTTTTCTCTAGCCGGGCTGCTCTTGGACTCACCTAGAACAAGGTGGAAACTATGATGAATTCCACTTTCAGAACTCCTCCCTCCATATTTACACTATACATAGGGTTTCCTTCCATTTCCCAAGAGGCCGTGATGGTATCATAGAGGTATTTAATGGGCAACCATTTTACATAAATTTGCTATTTACAAGCCAAAATTGGCTGTTTGGAAATAAAATAGTAAAAGTACTAACATACACTATCTACAAAACATGAAATGAACCAAATAGTACTAGAACAGACCAAAGAACCACTATCCAAAACTAGACTAATGGATTCAATTCATTTGTGTTCACTTTCTATGCAAAATAAGACAAAAATTGTGATAATAGTCCGAGAATGAGTAGTTTCAGTTTGTTATTCATAAAATTCAAAACTTCCAACCTTGGTAACCATGCAAGAGGAGGTTTAAATATCCTTCCCCATGTGTGGAGGCATCCTAGGTCAATGTGCTAACCCTAACTCCACCGCTAATCTCTTTTAGGACCAAAGTTGTCATGACAACTTTTATAACTTTACACATTTTGTCTTTTCAACTTAAACAACCTATTTCAAGTCATTATTCATGTCTTTTTCAACATTCTTGAGACTATTATAAACCTCTCTAATGGTCACACCAACTTTTGCCTCTTTTGACCATCAAAAAGGCTATTTACCTACTCAAACTACCACCTACTCACAAAGTGCAAACCTAGAAAGGAAACTAAGACAAGTAGGCCTACACTTGACTCAAATAAAACATTACACACACACCTTGGACCCTCTTGGAGTCCTTATTAGAAACCTGACTTGGCTAAGGTTAGTACAAGTCAAAATTATAGAAGGAATATGAGCCCAAGTCCTTGGTGCTCCTGCACCATTCTCCAAAAAAAAAGAAAATTAAGTCACCTCTTTGGTGATCAGATTTTGATCAATGCCTAACTTCTTGAACTCTATCTTAGGCACCCATGTAGCCTCAACATCATCCACACCCTGCCACTTGATTAGGTGCTCCCAATAAATTTGGTGACTTGTCTTCTTAGCGATCCTTGAACTCAATACCTTTCAACCTTTGGAATTTTTTTGTTGGTACTTGAAGGTTATTTACATCATCTGCTACCTCTAAGTGACCGCAATCTGAACCTAGAATTGGTCCTTTGTAAGCAACTAAGTCTGCTATGTTGAAAACTGGTGACAATCCTATTTCACTAGGTAGGTCCACCTTGTTTGCATTTTCTCCATACTTTGCTAGGATGGCACATGGAACCAGCCTTCTCATCTGCAACTTATTAGGTACTCCTTTCTATAGGCTTTCTTTTTTAAGGTGCACCATGACAAGATCACCTACTTGGAATTGTAGGTTCTTCCTTCTCTCATCAACCTTTTGCTTGATCTTACTTGTGTTCTCCATTAATGCTTGCTTGACTGCTTCATGTACCTCCTTCATTGACTGAGAAAAATCTTCAGCATATCCACTCCTTGTTGCTACATTTCCTAAATCCCTTAACTCCAGTATACCCCTTGGGTGAAGACCATAGACCACCTCAAAAGGACTCTTGCCTATGGTTCTATTAATTGTGTCATTGTAAGCATATTTAGCTTGTGATAACACTTGATCCCATGTATGACCATAATCCTTGGTAAGGCACCTCAATAAGTTTCCTAAGCTCTTATTAACCACTTTGGTCTGCCCATCTATTTGTGGATGGTAAGCTTCTCCAAAAGATAGGTTCGTGCCAAGCTTTTGCCAAAGTGTCCTCCAAAAATGACTCATGAACTTTGAGTCCCTATTTGAAACAATGCTCATAGGTAAACCATGCATCCTTATCACTTCCTTGAAAAACAAATGAGCTATATGACATGCATTATGAGTAGTCTTGCAAGGTAAAAAGTGAGACATCTTACTAAATCTGTCCGCTATGACATAAATGTTGTCAAATCTCTACTTTCTCCTTGGTAAAAACACTACAAAATCCATACTAATGCACTCCCAAGGTCTATTTGGTATGGGAAGAGGTTGGTATAAATCGACATTTGAAGAAGTGCCCTTGGCCTTTTGACAAACAATACAAGTTTCCACATACTTCCTAACATCTTGATTCATCCTAGGCCAATAGTAATACCTTTGAACTAACTCTTGAGTCTTGTTGACTCCAAAATGACCACTAAGACTGCCATTATGCTTCTCTTGTATGAGATTTTCTCTCATTGACCCTCTAGGCACACAAAGTTGCCCTCCTCTAAACAATAACCCATCTTGAAAGGTAAAATATGAATAATCACTATGAAAATGATTTTGATACTCTTTGCATACCTTGTAGGCATTTGAGAAGTCTTCATCATCTGGGTATAGGTCTCTAAAACTATCAACACCTATGCTTCTTAACTGAATTTCTTGGACTGTGAAGAGTCTCCTGCTCAATGCATCAACAACCATATTTAGTTGACCTTTTTTATGCTTGATTGTGAATGTGTAGGCTTGCATGCATTCTACCCACTTCATGTGTTTGTGACTGAGTTTGTCTTGTGAGTTTAGAAAGCTTAGAGCTTGATCGTCTGTGTAGACTACAGATTCCTTAGGAAGGAGATAGTGTCTCCACTTCCTCAAAGCCTACACTAAAGCATATAACTCCAAGTCATATGAGGAGTATTTCCTCTTTGCATCACTTAGCTTCTCACTATGGAAAGCTACTGGTCTTTCTTCTTGACTTAGGACAACACCTACTGCAACATTGCTTGCATCACATTCCACTGTGAAGAGTTTTTCAAAACTAGGCAACACTAACACTAGTTGAGCATCTATCTTTTCTTTCAAGGTTTCAAAACCTCTATTTTCTTATTCATTCCACTAAAACTTTTCCTTCATTCCACCTCTAATAGTGTCCAACATTGGTGCACATATAGCACTGAATTTCCTAATGAACTTCCTGTAATACTGAGCTAGTCCATGGAAGCTTCTCACCTCTATTGTTGACTTAGGAGTGGCCAATTTACTATGGCTTCAACCTTTCTAGGATCCATATTGAGATTCCCTTGTGACAAAACAAGCCCAACATAAACCAACTCCTACTTAAAAAATTCACACTTGTCCAAGTTCATGGTTAGCTTCTCTTCATACAATCTTTGTAGCACAATTTCCAAATGATTAACATGACCTGCCCTATCCTTACTAAAAATCAGAATATCATCTAAATATACGACCACAAATTTACCTATGAAGTCCTTCATCACCTCATTCGTGAGCCTCAGGAAGGTTCTTGGAGCATTAGATAAGCCAAATGGCATTATAAGCCATTTATAAAGACCCTCTGTTGTCTTGAATGTTGTTTTCCATTCATCACCCTCCTTAATCCTAATTTGGTGGTATCCACTTTTAAGGTCAATCTTGGTAAAGTATTTGGCTTCACCTAAACAATCCATTAGGTCTTATATTCTAGGAACTGGAAACCTATATCTAATGGTGATTCTATTTATAGCCCTAGAGTCAGCACACAATCTCCAAGTACCACCTTTCTTTGGGGCTAAAATGGTAGGTACAACACAAGGGATAATGCTTTTCCTAATTAGGCCTTGGTCTAAAAGATATTGGATTTGTTTGGAAATCTCAACATTTTGTTGGGGAGTCATCTTGTAAGCTGCCTTGTTAGGTAAGGATGCTCCAGGTATGAAGTATATTTGATGGCTTATGGATCTTTTAGGAGGTAGGGTGGTTGGTTGTCCATCACTCATTATCCCTTTGATCTGTTTCAGTAGGTCTTGAACCTCTACTGGCAAATCTGGCTTCTCTTTCTTATCTTCCTCTTTAGGTTTCATCACTAATGCAAACCCTATACCTTCACCTTCCTCAAGTGTCTTCAAGAACTATTTTTCACTCACTAAGAGGACAGTAGGACCTACTACTCTCTTTTCACCTTCCTGAAGGATAGATTGGATCTTGAATGGGACTCCATCTTTCTTGAATGAATATGCCTTCTTGGCTCCATCATGAATAGCTTGTCTATAAAATTTCCATGGTCTTCCTAATAGAAGATGGCATGCATCCATGGGTAGGACATCACACAACACTTTGTCCTTATACCTCCCAATGGTGAAATCCACCCATGCTTGCTCATTGACTAGGACATGTTGGCCTTTTGTGAACCAAGTGACCCTATATGGGTTGTTGTGAGGTATCCTTTGTAATTTAATCTTACTCACTACCTCTTATAACACAATGTTGTCTATTGACCATGAATCAATGATCACTTTGCAAACTTTGTCCATAATCTTGCATTTGATCCTAAATAATGACCTCCTTTGGCTAGGCTCTTCTCTGACAGGTTCCTTTATCAAAGTTCTTGTTATCATCAGATTGTCACTTACCTCTAATTCTAAGGCAACCTCTGAAGTCTTTTTGCTTGTAGTCTCTTCTTGAAGATAGTTCACTCTCCTTTCACTACTCTATGATGATGATCCCTTCTCTGGACACCTGTATGCTGGATGACCAAGTTGATTGCAATGGTAACACTTCATTGAGGCAAAATATGAGTAACCACTACCTTTTCCACTATACCTTCCTCTATTGAATCCTCCTTTACCAGTGCCACTTTCTTGTTGCTCAGTGAGTTTAGACTCACCTTGTGTTCTTTGCTCTGAATTTCTTCCTCCAAAGCCTCCCCTATGGCCTCTATTTTCTTTTCCTCTACCTCTGCCCCTATTACTACTTGAATCATGTTTTCTTTTAGATTTTTCTTCCACTTTAAGGGCAAGTTGATAGCTTTGATGAACTGTCTTTGCACTCATTAGACTGATTTCCTCTTGGATGTTCCATCTTAGTCCATTTAGGTACCTAGCTACCTTAAGGCTTTCTTCTTCCACCGCATGAGATCTAAGGATAAGTTTATGAAAATCCTCTATATAACCACTTACATCAAGGTCTTTTTGTCTTAGGTTTTTTCTTTTCCTATGATTCTACACTTCATAGTCATCAGGGAGATAGGCTTCTTTGATTTTGACTAACATCCCTTTCCAAGAAGAAATGGGAGTTTTACCCGCTCTCTTCCTCTCATCCTACACAAATTTCTACCATGTGAGAGCGGCTCCCCTCATCCTAGTCTTGGCCATTTTAACTCTTTGAGCTTTATCTATGCATTCACATTCAAAATGGTTCTCCATACCCTCTATCCATTCTAGAACCACTTTTGCTTCTATCTTACCAGTAAACAATGGCAATCCTTCTAGTGATTTACCACTTAAGGCTTTCAATGCCTTTTGGAAAGGTTCTTGTTCTAAAATAGGATCAGGTTTAGGTACTTTGTCTACTTCTGACACCTCTTTTCCCTTCCCTTCTGCTCCTTCAACCTTTACCAACACTTCATCTGCCTTGGTTTCAATCTCACCAAGCTTACCTTCTAATTCTACCAATTTTTTCTTCAAGAGTCTATTGTCTTCCTCTTGATCATCCACTTTCTTTGCCAGCTCTACATTGGTCACATTGGTGTTGTCTCCTATAGATTCCACTAAGGACATCTACTCTCTTAGCCCAAATCTTATAAGCTCTGATACCAATTTGATAGGGTTAAACCTAGCTTGCTCACACTTCACCTAGTTGGTGTTGCTCAACTCCACAAACCTCACCAGGTCTAGCTATGTTCCAAGACATCCAAGTACTTCCCAATCTCTTCTAGGAATTTCTCTTTGCCAATCTCAAGGTTTTTGCAACAAGTGTTTGACTAAGAACCCTACCTTTTCAATGTGTTTCCCATGTGCACAATCTTGCAATATTGACAACAACTTATCAATTTATCACTTTTCACCCCCATACTATTGTGAGTCATTTCATAGGTGTGGAGGTGTAATTTACCATGGAATGAACTCAATTTGGTCCATTTGAGGTTTTTCAATCACTATCTTCCTTACCGATTTCATAAATTTGCCTAGAAATAGGGCTACAAGGATGAGCCCCAATTAGGCCTCCTAAATCCGTTTTTCAAGGGATTTGAGGGAATCGGTCTAAAGGACCCTGCAACAAGGTTTATTTTTCTTCAATAACTCTCCCATCCCCAAGAGATTTTGTTATTTTTAGTCTTCCATCTTTCCGTACAGTTCCCTAACCCAAAAATGAGCGTTTGCCAGGGTTTCTAGGCCTTAACCGATAGTGACTGTCCAAATTTGTGAAATGGGAATCTAAAAGACTTGTCAAGGCTTCTTCTTTCAGTTTCAACTCTATATGGACCTCATAAACCAACCCAAATTATTTGGTTAAGGTTTTTTATTCACCCTTGTAGTATGCATTCAATTTACACCCTGTTTTCTCTAGCCGGGTTGCTCCTGGACTCACCTAGAACAAGGTCGAAACTATAATGAATTCCACTTCCAGAACTCATCCCTTCATATTTACACTATAGATAGGGTTTCCTTCCATGTCCCAAGAGGTCATGATGGTAGTACAGAGGGATTTTATGGCCAACTATTTTACAAAAAATTTCTATTTACAAGCCAAAACTGGCTGTTTGGAAACAAAACAGTAAAAGTACTAACATACACTATCTACAAAGCATGCAATGAACCAAATAGTACTAGAACAAACCAAAGAACCACTATCCAAAGTTGGATCAATAGATTCAATCCTTTTGTATTCACTTTCTATGCAAAATAAGACAAAAATAGTGATAACAGTCTGAGAAAGAGTAGTTTTAGTTTGTTATTCATAAAATTCAAAACTTCCAACCTTGGTAACCATGCAAGAGGAGGTTTAAATATCCTTCCCCACATGTGGAGGCATCCTAGGTCAATATTCTAACCCTTACTCCACCACTAAGCTCTTTTAGGACCAAAGTTGTCATGACAACTTTTACAACTTTACACATTTTGTCTTTTCAACTTAAACAACCTATTTCAAGTTATTATTCATGTATTTTTCAACATTCCTAAGACTATTATAAACCTCTATAATTCTCACACCAAGTTATGCCTCTTTTGACCATCAAGAAGGCCATTTACCTACTTAAACTACCACCTACTCACAAAGTGAAAACCTAGAAAGGTAACTAGGACAACTAGGCCTACACTTGACTCAAATCAAACATTACACACACGCCTTGGACCCTCTTGGAGTCCTTATTAGAAAGCTAACTTTGCTAAGGTCAGTACAAGACAAAATTGTAGAAGGACTATGAGCCTAAGTCCTAGGTGCTCCAACACCACTGCCCATGAGTGCCATTTCCCTTTCCAGGAGTTAATATTCTGATCCAGCTTTAACTTCAAAGATCCCAAAGTTTTGAGTTCCTCAATCCTCCGAAAATTGGGATGCCAAAGTGAATACATGAAAGAATGCCTATTTTACAGTTCTAAATTCTTTGTATCTTAACCTCTAAGGAAGAAGGGGTGGAGAAGAATTTTATTTTTTATTTTTCTTTGTTGATAATTTGGCCCGAGGCCTTCCCAAAGGATTCCAAGAGCATTTTTAGCTGAATTGCTTCCTTGGTCTTTTCGACACTCGTCAAGAGGTTATCATCTGCAAATTTTGATGCCAGTCAATGAAACATCCGATGAGGATGTTGTATGTCCTATGGAATTCTCTCGTTGGACATGTGTCAAAATTCTCACGTACACCCAAGAAACATCCAACGAGGATGTTTTATGCCCAATGACATTCTCTCATCGGATGAGGGGTCATGGCCACCATCAGAAGAGTCCCAGGTGTTGTTGAAATTTTGATGTCCACCTAGGAAACATTCAATGAGGATGTTGTATGCCCGTCGATATTCTCTCGCAAGATGTGTGGTCATGGCCATTGTCAGAAGAGTCTTGGGTATCGTCAGAATTTTGATGACAGTCAAAGAAACATCCGACGAGGATGTTGTACGTCCTATGGCATTCTCTCATCGGACGAGTGTTGGAATTCTGACATGCACCCAGGAAACATCCGACAAGGATATTGTATGCTTGATGGAATTCTCTTGCCGGATTGGCGGTCATGGTCGCCGTCGGAAGAGTCTTGTGTGTCATCAGAATTTTGATGCCAATCAAGGAAACATCCGATGAGGATGTTGTATGTCATATGGCATTCTCTTGTCGGATGGGTGTCATAATTCTAATGTCCACCTAGGAAACATCCGATGAGGATGATGTATGCTCGACGACATTCTCTTGCCAGATAAGCAGTCATGGCCACCATTAGAAGAGTCCTGGGTGCCCTCGAAATTCTAACACTAGTGAAAGAAACATTCGACGAGGATGTTGTATGTCCTATGACATTCTCAATGTTATCTTTTATGGATGGTTGGTAAATGTTCCATGGTTTATATTTGTTCTTACCTATTATATCTATTGTTCTGGTATTCGGTTTATGTATTCTAGTAATAAGGTTTTAATGCTTAAAGTTCTCTAATCTATTGACAATTGATTCACCCTCCCTCTTAGGTGTCCTCTAATTATCTGAGTTGTCTAACAACAACAACAGCATGCTAAATGTGGTCTAAAGTTTTTGTGGAACCTTTTTTAGAGTAGACATGGAAAAGGAGAGCATGATGGAGTAGGAGCTTGTGTAAAGCGTACACTTCGCCAATATAAAATTGGAGGTAACAACATATGAAATTCAAGTGAGATAGTAGAATGGTGCAAAAATCATTTTGGTGCACATGAGACAACATACAAAAAATGCTATTTTTGGGAAGTTAAAGATCTTGATCAATCATAATTGACAAACAATTAATGGCATTAGAAGTATGCATCAAGTGATGACTACAGGACATAGCAAACCTATTGTGATTCAGGTTAGATAAAAATTATGTTTTTGTGTTGATTGCATTGAAAACAATGCAAATATTCAATAATGTTAGAACATTGCAGATGGATTTGCTTCAGAATGGAAGATGAAACAATTTGTCACAATGCCTCCTTTTGAAGATAGTGACATTGTTGATATTCATGATCCTATATAATAAGCTGATTATGAACGTGTTTCTGATTTAGTTGTGTCAGGTACACTTGCATTTTATTTAAATATACTTACTATTTTTCATGTACTTTGTTTAAATTTGAATTCAATATATATTATTTTTGCATTCTACCATACACTTTATAATTTAATTGTTTGTATTTTGCCGTATACGGGTGATATTTTTCTCGTGCTTGCACATCCTAACAATGTAGAAGGTGTTGACTATTACCTACTATGATGCACAAAACCAAAATGTAAATTGTCAGAATCAGTGGAAGATGTTGATGGGGAACAATATCCCACTGGATCCGTCATTGTTGAAGGTACTTATTATCAACAAACAAAGATAGATAACAATAGTGTTACATTTATTGAATACATGCCCAGCCAAATTTTTTTACATTATAGTCATTTACTTATAGCAACAAGATCACATTTTGAAACTTTACAAAAAAGAGTTTGTATCCTCCAAAAGTGGAGGTTGCCTATCGAAGATCATGAAAGGATATTAGAGATAGTAAAATATAGAGAGGATCCGAATTTTATGTACCATGAGCTCACTTTATTTATTAGAACAAGTGAACTCATGTATTTTTTTGACCGTGGTACATGTCTATATATGCATATATATGTATACATACATGTATATATATTCATATATATGTATGTACTATTTTTTTGGATCGTCATACGTATGTACGTATGTACATTCGAGCTCTTTTTTGGATCGCTATACATATGTACACACATGTACATTTGAGTTTATTTGTTGTAGCTGCTTTGAAATCAAAATTTGCACAATTTGAGTTAATTTGTTGCATGCTATCTTATATTGATTTGAATCACTTAGTTGAATTGAATTAATTAATTGATTTGAATAAATAATTTGATTTAATTTGATTAAATCATTGGATGTATTTGAATCACTTAATTGAATTGATTTAATTAATTCATTGGATTGATTTGAATCACTCAATTAATTGATTCATTCATTGGATTGGTTAATTTATTGGATTGATTAACTCATTGAATTAATTCATTGCACCGATTAATTGATTTGAATTTGTTTGATTAATGTATTGAATTGGTTTGAATTTATTTGATTTAATTTGATTAATTCATTGAATTGATTTGATTAATTGATTTCAATTAGTTTGATTAATTCTTTGAATTGGTTTGAATTGATTTGAAATAATTTGATTAATTCATTGAATTGATTTGATTAATTGATTTGAATTAGTTTGACTAATTCATTGAATTGGTTTGAATTGATTTGATTAATTGATTTGAATTAGTTTGATTAATTCATTGAATTGCTTTGAATTGATTTGATTAATTTCTTTGATTAATTCATTGAATTGATTTGATTTGATTAATTCAGTGAATTCATTTGATTAATTGATTTGAATTAATTTGATTAATTCATTGAATTGAATTTATTTTATTTTATTAACTGATTTGAATTAATTTGATTAATTCGGTGAATTCATTTGATTAATTGATTTGAATTAATTTGATTAATTCATTGAATTCATTTGATTTGATTTGATTAATTGATTTGAATCACTTTTTTATTTGAATTGATTTGATTAATTTAATAATTAAATCAACAATTCAACTAACTAAATCAAATCAATAATTAACAATTCAACTAACTATTAATAATTCATTGGTTTGAATTGATTTGATTAATTGATTTGAATTAATTTGATTAATTTAGTGAATTCATTTGATTAATTGATTTGAATTAATTTGATTAATCCATTTAATTGAGTTGATTTGATTTGATTAATTGATTTTAATCACTTTTTTATCTGAATTGATTTGATTTGATTAATTGATTTAAATCAATTTTTGATTTGAATTGATTTGAATTAATTTGACTAATTCATTGAATTGAATTTGATTTGATTAATTGATTTGAATCAATTTTTTATTTAAATTGGTTTGATTAATTTAATAATTAAATCAACAATTCAACTAACTACATGAAATCAACAATTAATAATTGCTACTAGATTTTTTAATCTTAAAGATGGGTCCTCCTCGGTCATTTCCAACATCTATGCTCCTAATGGGAGATCAGCTAGGAAATCTCTATGGTCTTCCATTTGCCTTGCCAGATCTCTCTTCCCTAATGAGAAATGGATCCTTCTAGATGATTTCAATACCCCTCTTTCTAATCTGGAAAAATCTGGTGGTTAACCAATTTCTATTGATAGTAGACAAGACTTGGTTGAC
This sequence comes from Cryptomeria japonica, assembly GCF_030272615.1. Taxonomy (NCBI): domain Eukaryota; kingdom Viridiplantae; phylum Streptophyta; class Pinopsida; order Cupressales; family Cupressaceae; genus Cryptomeria; species Cryptomeria japonica. The sequence goes on along the minus strand of NC_081415.1, from coordinate 567,995,704 downwards.
ATGATCAACTCTTTGAGCCTCTTAGATCTTGATGTTATTGGGGCTAAATTCACCTGGTCCAATAGATGCAGTGGGGAGGAACTTATCCAAGTCAATCTTGATAGGAGTCTTATTTCTTTAGATTGGCTTCATCTGGCCTCCTGCAGACTCAATGCCTTAGCCCGTGTTGGATTAGATCACTTTCCAATCTGCCTCTCAGTCTACCTCTCAGTCTCTCCGTTGTCTGGCAGAAAGGCATACCCCTTCAGATTTGAGAAAATGTGGCTCATGGCCCTAGAAATCCAAGATAAAATTTTGGAGTGGTGGAATATTGATATCCAGAGAATGGTTATATTTCATAGAGCCAAGAAGCTCTCCAATGTTAAGTCTAATATCCAACGCTGGAATAAATCCACTTTTGGCAACATCTTCAAAGCTAAAGAGAAGCTCAAACTGGAACTTGTGGAGGTTCAAGAGCATATCCTAGCTTACGGGTTTGATATTGATATCTCGAATAAAGAAATTGATATTTTCACCAAATTATATGATATTATCTCAAAAGAAGGAGAATTTTGGAAGTAGAGATCTAGAGTCTTATGGCTCAAAAGTGGTGACAAAAACACTAAGTTATTCCATATGATGACTCTTAAGCACAGGGCTACCAATAGAATAAACAAAATTGAGATTGGACAGAGATGGGTTGATAAGCATCATGAGATTTGTCAGGAAGCCATCAATTTTTTCTCCAAACTCCTTTTTGTGGATGATCCTCTTGATCCTTCAGCTCAGATTGAAATCTTGCAGCAATTTCCCTCCATCATCTCTAGGGACATGAACCTTGAGCTTACCAGAATCCCCTCCCCTAAAGAAGTTTGCAATGTTGTTTTCTCTTTTGAAGGTAACAAGGTCCCCGAACCTGATGGTTTCCCTCTTTTTTTCTTTCAAAACTTTTGGCATATTAGCTTCTCTGATGTGGTTGCTACTGCTCAAGAATTTTTTGGATCACGCTATCTCCTGAAGGAACTGAACACCACCTTCATGGTCCTCATCCCAAAGAAATATGGCGCCTGCTCTTTTCAGGATTTTAGACCTATTAGCCTTTGTAACTCTATTTGTAAAATCTTCACCAAGATTCTTGTGCTCAGACTTAAGATTTTCATCCCCTCTTTAATCTCTAAACATCAAAATGGGTTTGTGCTTGGGAGGTAGATCCTGGATTCTGCTATTGTGGTTCATGAGAACATCCACTCCCTTTGTATTAACAAAAAAATGGGTTTTCTCTTGAAACTTAACCTGCTGAAAGCTTTTGATGGAGTTAATTGGTGCTTCCTTCTCAAAATCCTCAAGGCCTTTGGATTCAGAGATAACTTCATCCAAATTATTGAGAAATGTGTTTCCACCCCAAAATTCTTTGTGTTGATTAATAGATCTGCCTCTGATTTTTTCTCTGGGTCTAGGGGCATTTGACAAGGGGATCCTTTATCTCCTTTCCTTTTCATTCTGATGAGTGGAGATCTTAGCAGAATAATTTAGAGGGAGGTCAGAAATGTCAATATTATGGACCATCGACCCTCCTCTTAGGCCCCCACTTGCTCTCACCAACAATTTGTTGATAATACTCTCTTGATGGGGGAAGGTTCTATTGGGAATAATTAAAACTGAGTCAAGTTTGTAGGCCTATTTCAAAATTTTGCTCAGTATGTCAGAAAGGCACCTAAATAAGTCAGTTTGAATGGCTTAGTTTGCGAGAGGGCAAAGTAGAGCCGGTTGATTTTCAGAGGGTAAGGCTCGGGATTCATGTCCCACACCTTTCATTTGGCCTATTCAGTGATGTGCAACTTTCAGAATTCAATTTGGAGAAGTTTATGAGGTACCCGTTTTGAAGGGTGAGCTAGAAATGCATTTTAGGCACAAATGCAGATTTTATTGAGTAGCCTACTTTGAGCGATTACATCTTTTGCCCTGTTGATTGTCATGAAAAAATTCAAACTGGATTCAATCCTATGCATAAATGTGAGTGAGCTCACAAATTTTCAAGTCTTAACGAATCCATTTGCTCAGTTTTTGAAGCCGATTCCGTTTGCAGTTTCTATGTTTTGGCAAGTCCCTGTTTCAACAGCTAGTCGGAGCCCTGTTTTGTATAAGTGTAAAAGTTGCCTTAGTAAGCGTCATGCCATAATGTTTGTTCGGGGCTGATGTTGGTACAAATGATGAGTTACGTTTCAAATTTCAAGGCCCTACCAATCCGTTTGATCGGTTCTCAAAAGAGCTCATTTTGCCATCAAATTCAGTTACCCACACTCCAGTGTTAGATCAGTTAATGTTGCCATTTTTGTGTGCATGCCATTTGCATCCTGTCAGTCGGGTGATCAAACTGAGAATTCAAAGATTTAATATGTACTTAAAGGTACCTATGTTCCGAATTTGAGAGCCTATGGGGGTCGTTTGATATTTTTGAGAAAGGCATCATGTGTTGCCGGAACATTGAGTTCATCAAGTCCGCAGTGTCGACAAAGCCAGTTGGCCGTTTTTGGAAATTAATATCTCTTCGCTCGGGACTCATCTTGAGAAACTGTTTGGTAGAAGTCATCCTTGTATATCAAAGTACACGCCTGTCAGATGGCGAGCTCCAGAAAGATGTTTTGACAGATTTGGAAATTACGTCTTCGCGATTAAATGCAAAAATTGTGGCGTAATTGCCTGAAGGATGTAAAATGCGATTTTATGATCCGAAAATGGTGCCGATCATTTCCAGAGGTATGTTTGAGGTCCGCGAAGCATTCCAGGGGTCAGTTGCATGAAAACGAAATTTTTTTTTAGTCGGACCCACTTTGGGGCCCGACCTGGCTCACGCCTGTGCATTGATTTTGTGGCGAGAATGCTCTTAGTGCATGACTTTATGATGCATAAAGATATAGGCTTGCATAGTAGTGTCATTATTTGTTCATGTTGAACATTCTGCGGACCAATGTTCATGGGAATGGAAGTGTTCATATAGGCCGAGAAGAGAGATTCCACCTTTAGTTCGATCCCGCAGCTGAATTCCATGAGAATAGCGTTCTTTGGAATTGAAATCACTGTGTTCTTTGTGGACAATATCCCAATTAGGAAAATACAACATATTGAGATGGGCAATGTTCAGCGGGTTGATGTCATGTATGGCAATGAAACATATGCGATTGTTGTCACGCCATCACTAAAGAGTCCATTGAGTTGAGTTTCATGAGATGTATCCCTGAGGTATGGACGATACAATCTAGATTTTAAGCATGGTGAATAGATTCCAGGAAGCCCCCAAATCAAATGCCAAATAAAGCCCCAGGCATCGTGGATGAGGAAGGATGTTAAGTTGAAGACTAAATAAAGTATGGGCTGGCAGTGTTCGATACACAGATAAGGACTGGAGCTATTCTGGATAGCTTTTCTACCGATTTTCTTCTTATCCAAGAGTCTCTTGGTGATAAGATGGCCAGCTTTATGTCCCATTTAACAATAGTAGTTGTTGGGCTTGCTTTATCACTAAGATATGCATGGCCTGTGGGTCTAGTTGTCCCTGCCATTGTACCACTGGTCGTCGCAGTAGGGGCTTCCTATGCATCTCTTCTCTCCAAGGTGACTCATAAAGCTCAAACAGTATCCAGAGTCGCGGCAACCATTACTGAAGAAGTGCTTTCACAAATTCAAACTGTTTATTCCTATGTTGGGGAGTCTAAGGCCATGGCATCTTATTCAAAGATGTTAAAATCTACAGTTAAGTTGGAGTACCAAGAAGGACTGGTTAAGGGTGTTGGAATGGGTGCTATAATGGCCATATCTTATAGTTCGTGGGCTCTGCTTTGCTTGTATGGAGGGATCCTAATGAGGAAAGGCATTTATAAACCTGCAGATATTTTGTCTTCGCTTTTAAATATGCTTTTTGGAGTAGTAGCCATAGGGTACGCGGTATTAAGCCTAACTTTCATAGTAAAGGGAGTGGCTGCTTATATAGAAATAATGGAGATCATTAATCAGACACCAATCTTAAAAGACAATATTGATGGACCTGAAGTAGATCAACTGGAAGGCATTATCAAATTTAAGAACGTTTGCTTCAGCTATCCTTCACGTCCAGATGCCATTGTTTTACACGATTTTAACTTGCTAATACCTGTAAGAAAAACACTAGCTCTTGTTGGTGGCAGTGGCTCGGGAAAGACCACTGTAATTTCTCTTCTAGAAAGGTTTTATGAACCTACTCAAGGACAAACACTAATAGATGAGCTTGACATTAAAAGACTCAATACAAAGTGGCTGAGGCAACAGATAGGGTTGGTAAGTCAAGAGCCTATTCTCTTTTCAATAAGCATAAAGGAAAACATACTATACGGAAAGGAGGATGCTAATAAAGAAGAAGTGATGGCGGCTGCAAAGGCTTCCAATGCACATGATTTTATTACCAACTTCCCTGAAGGGTATAATACCAAGGTAGGGGAAAGAGGAGCACAACTTTCTGGGGGGCAGAAATAAAGAATTGCACTGGCAAGAGCAATTTTGAAGAATCCAAAGATATTACTTTTGGATGAGGCCACCAGTGCCCTCGATTCTGCTTCTGAGCGTCTTATTCAGCTGACTCTCAATGAGCTTATGATTGGCAGAACAACGGTGGTGATAGCACACCGCTTATCTACTATTAAGAAGGTCGATACCATAGCTATTATGAAAGATGGGTGTATTGTTGAAATGGGAAGCCATGATCAACTAATGGCCAAAGAGGATGGGAGCGCATATTTTTCTCTAATAAATTTGCAGGCACTAGATTACTCCAATAATGACACAGAGCAGACGTTACAAGTAATGCCAAATTTAAGCAATGAGAAACAGATTCCAAGTGTAATGCAATTCCTCCAAGCAGCGTGGTAATTAAAATGGCTTGCAAAGGACTTTAGCAAATCTCACGTGGAAATGAGAAAGCAAAAAATGAAGCTCCAGGCATAACGTTTTATCCCACATGCACTAGGAGGCAGTTATTTTTAATGTTTATAAGTAAAAACGCACAATAATATAATGTCTAAGCCTTAAAGGCTTTTGACACAAGGTGCCCATGGGTGCCCAAGGCGGGCCCTCACGCGAGCATGTTTCCCGAGGCGATGGAAGAATTGACTGGACGAAGACAAAGTGGACCCCACGTAGGAACGCTTCCTGAGGCAAAGAGGCAAAATTTTGCAGACGAAGGCCGGGTTAACGAGCGAGCATGTTCGAGAGAGATCAATGGCTCGCGCTATTTCGCGAAGGAAGATGCATGAAGTTTAAACCTCGCGAAATAGCGAAAGTGAATGAGAGCCATCCACGTGGCACGTAGGTGGCGGGTACAGTCAGCGGTCTAGCAGGCGGGTCCCGGTGAGGTGGCACATAGTTGGCGCACAGGTGGCAGTCTAGTGGCGATGATGTGGCGGCCAAGTGGCAGTGACAAAGCAGATGACGTGGCGATGATGAGGTGTCATCCTAGGTGTCGTCCGGTCAACCCCATCGACCAATCAGAGGCCGCCACGTGGCAAGGCATCAGAGCACATATGGAGGCAAAAATTTAAAATTAAAATTGTTTATTATATAGTTTAGACTATATTAATAAATAAAAAATTTAAATGTTTGAGCACATTGAGGAATTAATTCGCTCAGGACTCAATTTTTGGCCAAGGTATAAAGTGTTATATATTTTCGGAAAGCTCTCGGAGCGAGGAATCCGATTATGAAGTTAATTTGGACAAATGTGAGATATTTTGGATGCAGTTTTCATGGGAACAAAATTCAATTAGAGAGGAGAGACACTTGGCAGTTTTCAGTTGTGGATTTGTTTTTCTTCCTTCCTCTTTTTATTCCCCATTCTTCTCAGTGGTAAGGGTTCCAGAATTCTGGGAGGAAGTGTTCTAGTTTTCATGGCTTCCATTTTCTGAAAATCTTGACCCACACTTGTAAAGTTCTATGGATCTATTCAGGGTATAGAGGCTACATTGCAGGATGACAGATTGTTTCCTAGTTGCAGGTCTTACTTGTGTCAGGCATGAGTAAATTTCCCATGATATTGTCTCTGTGATATGTTTTTCATTATTATGAATTCAATCCTCAAGGAGGATGAAATTTGTCATCTCAAGGAGATTGTGTGACTGTTGTAGGTATCCTTCAAGGAAGGTTTTAAATTCTATAGTCAGCCATAAATGATGAAATGTATTTCCAGATCTGATAAATTTGTGAATGAATTAAATAGTGCATTAGTATCAGGTATTGGTGCATGAATATCTTGTTTAAGGAAAACAAATTTGCATCTATGATTCATATTTGTAGTTCTGTCTGTGACTCTGTTGCCCAATGAACAAGGCACTAGTCTTGCAAGTTTGGGGGATGGTTTCAGATCAACATTTTAAAAGACAAATCTATTTCCCTTTATGTTTAGGGGTGTGTATTCCATTCTTTCCAAGCTCTGTTTCATCCTATTGTTAATATAGATCTAGCCAATCTGTAATGTTTCCTAACCTATTGAGCTTGTGAAATGATCTATCTGCTTAATGTTGATGCAGTTACGTGTCTGTAATTTTTGTATTTAGTGCATCAAGAGGGTGTCCCCCCCTAGGTCTAGTAGAACTTGAAGTGCAGGAGGATCAATTAGGGTCCTATGTTATGTTGTCCAAGCCTTGATGTGTTTTGTAGACTGAAATTGGTCATTTCATAGAAAGATTTGCAGGTGTTCTTGGGTTATCACTTTTAGTGAACAACAGGTTCCATCAAAGAAGCCAAGAATTTAAAAATGACTCTGAATATATATGAACATGGCTTGGGACAAAAAAATAGCCTGGATAAAAGCTCCATCTTCTTCTTTAACACCCCTGAGCATAGGAAAGTTAAGATTGCCTCAATTATTGGCTGCAAAATTGGAACTTTGCTTGATTCCTATCTGGGCCTTCCCCTCTACTAAAGTCTAGCTCCTGACTCTTTTTGGGTGAATCTTATAGACAAATTTTAGAAAAAATTTACTGGATGGAAAGGCGCCTTGCTAAGCCAAGTTGGTAAACTCCAATTAATCAATGCCTCGCTTCAAGGCCTTCCGGTTTATGCTATGAGTCTATTCAAAATCCCAATTAAAATCATGGATAAATTGGAAGGAATTCAAAAAAAAAATTATGGACTGGAACTGAATTCAAAAATAGATTACACCTTGTGGCTTGGAATCAAGTTTGCTTGCCCAAACTCATGGAAGGTCTGGATATCTGGAATTTGAGAGATTTCAATAAAGACCTGATGTCCAAGCAACTATGGAGATGTCTTAAGGAGACTAATGAATGGATTTATATATTGAAACTTAAGTACCAAATTCCTGATATCCAAAACACTCTGAAAACTTATGAGCTCCCCAACGCGGTTTCTGATTTTTGGAGCAATTTCTTTGGCTCCTCCAAATTTATCTTGCATGACAGTAGATGGATGCTAGGTAATGGTACCAGGATCAGGTTTTGGTATGACTAGTGGACTAGTGATGGCCCCCTATCAGACTTTGTTTGGGCTCCCCCCTACAAAGAATTATGCCTCAAAAGAATTGGTGCCTGGGTGGCTGATTACATTAGAAATGGAGAATGACTGGACCTCTCTTCTGTTGATAATGATCTAAGACCTATGCAACCTTGGTTGAATTGCATCCACATCCCCCACTCTCAAGGGGAGGATGAAGTGTTCTGGAACTTCTCCTCTTCTCAGAAGTTCAAAGTTGTTGATGCCTATAAGTTTATCTCTAGATGCTTCTCCCCCCACTATTGGGTAGGTATTTGGAACAAACTCCTAATTCCTAAAATTAACATCTTTTTTTGGTTGTTTATATGGGGAAAGATCTCTACCATTGATAATATTTGCAGAAGAGGTATTCCTCTCTCTAATAGATGTTTTCTCTACAAAGAGGCGGAGGAAAATGCTAGCCATCTACTGCTGCATTGTGCCCATGCCAAAATATTAGGAATCACTTCCTTAACATTTGGAACATTGCCTGGGTCTTCCCTATTTCTACTCAACGAATGTGGTTTGAATGGAAATGCCCTTCTAATAATCAGGCCTTAGGTGTTCTCTGGAATTTATCTCTTCTTCATATTGACAAGGGCATCTAGAAAGAAAGAAACAATAGAGTTTTCAGGGACTTCGAAACTCCTCCTTTTCTTGTGGCTATTAGAATTCATAATGCTATTAAAGAGAACTTTCTCCACTCCTACCCCAATAGAAAGAATGAATCCCCCATTCCTACTCTCTAGGAGGATTGGGATACTATCAATTAGTGGAAAACTGATTGGAACATTACCAACCCAGTTCACAAAACCAAGCAGTGTAGAAAAAATGTTGTATGGCATCCTCCCAATATGGACTGGATAAAAATAAATGTGGATGGGGTGGCTAATAGAAATCCTGGACTGAGTGGGTGCAGGGGAGTGGCTAGGAATCACTCTGGTTTGCTGGTTTCTATGGTGGCACTCCCCCTGGGCACCTAGACTAACCACTATGCGGAAGCCAATGCTTCCCACATTGGGATACGCATGGATAAAAGAGAGGGGTTTACTAAAGTGTGGCTAGAGTCCAACTCGCTAAACACTGTCAACTACCTGAGTGGCTGCACAAATCCTAGCTGAACGATTGCTAGCTTGATCAAGAACTGCTGAAATATATTTAATGAACTGATAGATTTGAAAATCTCACATATATATCGGGAAGGTAATAAGGCGGCGGATCTACTGGCGGTGGGATACTGGGCAACCAACAAGTGGAGTAGTAGGGATGCTTTCCTCAAAAAATCTATGCGATGTGGCACGTAATGATTACTATGTTAATCAATGATCCCTCATCATGACATGACTGAGTTGATAGGGAAATGACTCTTTCTGGTTTTCCCTAATCAAAAGTTTAGAAACCTCCTCGGTGAATAGATTTACTATCTCATTTTGTGGTTTTTCTGCTAATGTTCTGATATCCTTTGGGTGTGGCCCATTTTCTGTGATTGGTTGGTGACAATGAGCCCCTTCTCCTATAATTTGGTGACCATGAACATAATGGGAGGGGATAAGAACAGACAAGAGCCCTCTACTTGTGAGAAGTTGAAATAGAATAAAGATGTTTGGTAGGAAGTCGTCGATTGTGGTCTTGTCCCCTACCTAGACTGGCTTCATGGACCCTCTCCTCAATTACAGAGGCCTTTGTTAATGGATGGAAAAAAAGGAGTCTTAGGGCTTATGGTGTTGATTATCAGATTGATGAAACTTTAGTGGTGATGGTCATTGGTCTGGTTACGACTGGAAGAACATTTTACAAGGATAGAAAAATTGGGCAAGAGGACATGTTGAGTTTCTTTGACAAAGACAAGGAGTTCTCCAGAGTCACCAAGATGGCCGATGGCGGCTATAATAGAAAAGACCTCATGGTCCCATGGTCTAACATAGCAGATTTTATAATGAGGTATATCACCCTAGATGGAAGGTATGCATGCATCTTCTCCTACCATTTCACTATCCTAAATCATTTTCATCACGATAAAATTATCTTTGTTCCCTACTATCTTGCCTCCTCCCTTGAGAATAGCCTTGAAAAGAACCTGGAAAACCTTAACAACCCTTTTCTTCATGAGGGACTTATTGTCCTTATCATGGAACATGCCAAATCACTTGAAATTGTGCCTCTGCTTGTTGAGATTGGCCTGCAGATGGAGGTCAAAGATGCCTCTGATTCGGAGATGGACCTAGATGATAGTGGGGTTCCTATTGATGACTCTGAATACGAACTTGTGGATGAAAAGTAAAAGATGGTCACTCCTTAGATGCCCGGCAGAAAGAATCCCCCCAGATGGGCAGTTAGTAAATACAAAACCAACAACAAGCCGATCTCCAAGGCTGAAGCCCTCACCAAAAAGAAAAAGCTAGCAGCGAAGGATCATGTCCCAAAGATTACGGACCAAGCGATTAAACTGGACATCCCTATCAATGTCCAGAAAGATAATCAGGGGAAGGATGGTAGTCTGATGAATCTTGTCATGGAAGCCACTAGAAACCAGGAGTGCTGTTGGAAATGGGTCGAGCACGAAATTGACACCCTCAAAATGGTGGTCAAAGAAATAATTGACATTTTCACTATTTCCTGTGAACCTAGCAAGCCGTAAAAACTCTGATCATGACTCAAAAACTCTCTCAGAATGTTGAGGTAATGAAATGTAACCACAAACAAAGGATTGATAAGGTGGAACAATCCATGGTTGAGATTAAGAAAAATCTCAAGAACCTGGTCGACATTAGTAAAGAAGCCATGAACAACAACATTGAGGGGCTTGAAAAGATTAATGACATGGTTGCTGACTATAGATCCTTCAACAATGACCTAGTGGAAGATCTTGGAGGAGATGATTTGGATGCTAGAGAAAGCAAAACCATTGGACCCAGTTCCAAAACCAGGAGTAGAAGAAGCAACAAGGGTACCTCCAGATTCATCATGGAGGAGCTTGAGGAAATCAATAGGATTTCCATCCAAAAGAACAAAGATCTAGTGCTCTCGCTTAACTAAGAGCTTTTTTTGCTTTGGCTTGTTTGTCTATGTTTCTTTTGTTTTTATTTCTGTTTGGGGTTGCTCCCTATTTTGCTGTTGTTTCTTGTTGTTTTGGCTGTTGGCCAGCTATTGTAAAACTTTAGGTTTTAGGTCCCTCTAAAACCTTTTTATCCTTATCAAAAACAATTAATAATTCAACAAGCTAAATATCAAGATTTATCATCTAAAATAACATGATCAATTCTACTTGAACTAATTATAAAAATATAACATAGACACAGACACGTGTAATAAACAAACAAGTAATCTCATCAAACAAGTGTGTCAGATATGTACAAGTGTTAGATACATAAACAAACATGTACAAGTATCTGATATGTATATAATCTCATCAAACAAATGTCAGATACATATATGTAAGAAAAAACTACATGCATTGTACATATAATCTCATCAAACAATGATAATGTATAAACTAAGTTGATCGACCCTCCACCAATCCATGTCCTGAATGTTGTCCTTGCAAAATAATGTACATGCAAGAACACATATATATAAGAACATGCAAATTTTACCTGGTCTAATCCATCATCTGCACCACCAGAGTGTGTATGGGCCACACGTATCCAAGATGAAGAACTCAAACGTGGTCCAGGAACCTGGATCATATATAATTTAAAATTAAAATTGTGTTAACTAATAATTTTGAAGTTGAAATCCACTATTTAAAATCAATTAAATAATATGACCTTGTAGAAAAAAAACAATATGTACCTAACTATGACCATGTGCAAGAGCAAAAGGAGGCTACAAATATACTAATGTCTCCAATGTAATAGGACACTATATATAATTCAAAATTCAAATTGTGTTAATAGTTTCTAGTTGAAATTCACTATTTAAAATCAAATAAATGATATGACCTTATAGAAAAAACAATGTGTACCTCACGAGACTCGAAGGCTCTCCCAATCCTACTGACCTCAAATGAATGGAAGGACACATGGTCAACTTCTATATCCAGTGATGTATCCTCTAAAATGTCAATAAGAAGACTGGTATAGTGACCATGAGCTCGAGCAAGAGCTGTAAAAGTAATAGGCTGTAGCAGTGTAGGTCGTGGTGGCTCAAGTGTTGGATTGACTCGTGTAGGCTGAGGAGGAGGTGTGGGATCAAATGATGTATGTGGTGGATGGGTTGTAGGATGCACCAGAATTCCCACATCTCTCCCCATATCATCATGAGATTCTCTACCACCAAGGATCCTAGATCCACCTCCGTGTATATGTTGTCTCACCCGTGTTGGTACATCCTCAAGTGGGATCTCAAGAATCAAAGAAAGAAGTGTATATGAATCCAATAAATCTCTAAACAGTAATGCACTCATCAGCTGCAAAGGATCAACCTCTCTCTACCACGCATTGTCAAGTGCAGATGGTATATCTACATGAGTGTAAGGATCAACACCACTGCTAGATGTCACATTTGTAGCCTGCAGAATGGTACCCTGCGATCGCAACAAATATCTCCCAACATGATCAGATGTCATCTAGTCAACTTGAGTAGCATTTTGTGCAATGCTGGAGTAGATATGTCGCTTGGCATTATAAGGTGTTGCATCTGATTCCTGTGATAACTCCAAATATTTTGGTAGAACCAAAAGGTTTGGACCAATTAATACTTGTTTATTAACAAGCACTAGTACATCAAGTCATCTAAATTTATCATCGAGCCTCCCTCTCCCCTACCCAGCATTCACTGGTATAGATGTATAATCAATGTCTAAGCCCATATGAAACTCTGCAAACAATTCTTTGCAAAAATAAAGTGGCAACTCATCCTTTTGTGGCCACATATGATGAGTTGCCAACCATTTAGGAAATATGGATGGTGCCACAACTAGATCAGTGCATCTAGTAACTAAATATCCTCTAATCTTACATTGTCTCGGACTTTGATAATGGGGGAACATAGTATGGACCTATGTAGAAGATACATCCCTACTCATGACTTCTCATTTCACCGTAAGGATTATATGTCCGAATAGTGTCAATCATATGTAGTAACTCATCCCAAATAATATTTTCCCTTTCCTTATGAGGCCGGGCTATGGAAAAATTTAATTCGGATGCAAGATGGTCTAGTGCATGCTATAGGGCCTAATTGGTTTCAAAAAAAGGCGAGCCCTGACATCACTATCAGTAGAAGGCATTCAACTAGACTGTCTAAATGTCTGGTTAGTGTTGTCACGATGAACTCTACCATCTAATGCCTGATTGACCATGTTGAAAATATCTGTATGTACATAATTATAAAAGCAAAGAATTTTAAAAATAATTATTGAAAACTATTTTAAACAATTCAAACTAATTTTGAAAACTATTTTAAACTAATTCAAACATTAAAATTACTTTAAAGAAACATTAAAATTAAATACATGTGTACATACACATACACATACACATACACATACACATACACATGCACATATATAATTTACTTTAAAGAAACATTAATATTGAATACATGTACATGATACACATACACATATACATACACATACACACACACACACATGTGCATACACACACATACTATACCTACATACATACTTACACACATGCACACATAAATACACATGTATATACATATACATGTACACACACACACATACACCCACATACACGCATACACACATACACATACGTTCATGCATGTATGTATACATACACATACACATGCATACACGCATATGTAAACGCATACATACATGTGTACATGTATGCGTGTATGTATGTATATAAATATGCGTGTATGTGTGTGTACATGTGCACGTATGTGTGTATGTGTATGTGTGTATGTGTGTATGTGGGTGTATGTGTGTGTATGTATGTATGTGTATATGTATTTGCATATGTGTTTATGTGTGCATATGTGTATGTATATATGTAAGTGTATGTATGTATTTGTGTCTGTGTATGTATATGTATGTGTGTGCACATGTGTGTATGAATGTATATATGTATGTATATATGCATGCCGATGTATGTATGTATATAACATGTATGTATCTATGTATGTATGCATGTATGTATGTGTGTATGTATGTTTATATGTGTGTGTATATATGGAAGTATGTGTGTGTATGTGTATGTATGTGTCTGTGTATACACACATAAACATGCATACATACATAAACACATACATACACTCACATACACACATATACTCATACACACATACACATATACATCACATACACACACATACACACACATATACACACATACATACATATACATGTATGTACATACATACAAACAAACATACCTGCACATACCCATGCACACACATGTACATATATGTATGCATGTTTATGTGTGTGTATGTGTATTTGTATGTATGTGCATGTGAGTCTGTGTGTGGGTGTGGGTGTAGGTGTATGTGTTTATGTGTTTGTATGAGCACGAGGATTTATTTTTTATATGTAGTGTATTAATTATAATTTTTTATAATTTATATTTAAGGGTAATGAGAAAATTATTATTTTTTTAATTATTTAATAGGTATATGTGCATAGTTTTTAATAGTTTCATAGTGTCAGTTTTATTTTGCTAGGTTTAATTATTTTTTAACATTTTTCTAATGTTTTCCTTCTAAATTTTTTTAAAAACTTGATAAATTATTCAATAAAAATAATTATAGCAATAAATATATTAATTTTTTTAATTACAAATACAAAACCAAAAAAAAAAATAAAAAAAATTGAACCTTCTTGGAAAAATGGGGGCTGGAAATAAGCTCCTTGTGAGTCCGACCAAACTCTAAAAGCTCCTTAGGGTGCAAATGGGGTTCACTAGGGAAAATATCAGTTTATATAACCAATAGTCCGGTCGGACTCCTGGCACCATTTCAGCACCATGTGGCCCAAGTGTAGTCTTGCCGGACTAAGTCGGGTTAGACTACCCATAGCTGGCTTAAAGTGTGACAAATGTTCATGCATTTACCCCCTGGGTAAAAGTACAAACCTGTGTCACACTTTTACAAAGGAAAAGGCTAACATAACAATAACTATTGAATTTCGTCGCCATAAAAGTGTCATTTGCATTTTGAATTGAAGATGATGTAAACTGATTAAATGTGTAAAATTGGTTGAAGTTTAAGTCTACTATTTTTCAAAAAAAAATTGTCAATAATTTATATATTTTTTTAGCTTTAAAGTCCATTTTTTTATTGTTGAAAAACACTAAAAAACAAGGGGTTTAGTTCCCACCTCAAAAGAAAATGTAAATCAACTTTTTTTTTCCGATTTTGATATCTGTTATAGATCACATATTTATATAGTGCATGAAATTTTTATTTTTATTTTTGATTTATATTTTCTTTGTTATAGCATTTGGAAGTCAAATACACAAGAATTTGACATTTTTTGTTTCCCACCACAATTTGTCTATTCAATTTATGATAATCAAAAAAATAAAAATATTCTTTTGGAGAAGACTCTCTTTTCTAGTGAACCATATTTTTTTCAAATTGTTTTGAAGTGATTCCATATTTGTTTTTGTTTTTCAAAGCAGCCTGTTATTAAATAAAAGAATACCTAGTTGTAGTATTTTTATTTTTTTATATATTAAATGTAATCAAAACATTAAAAAAATTATATGAGTAGAATCCCGACTTCGATATCTACAAAACAATATTTTTAAATTTTTTAATAAGTTTAATTTACCTATTGAAATTTGTTGCAGAAGTGACAAGTTTGAGAAAATCATGATTTTTTTTTAATGTGGTTGCCACTTGGCATTCCACATAATGTGTTCCGACCGGAACCGTGAGGGCCGACGCGACCGATCACTTGAACCACATATAAAAAAGAAGTAAATTATATTAGATAGGTCTTATTTTTATAAACTCATATATATATTTAGATATTTCTAGAAATGTGTAGCAATTTGGATAAGTTGTGGAAATTTAGTTTTGTTGATGCATTTATTTTACGTTTTATACGTTGATTTTACATGTTTTATTCTTAAATTAAAAATTTTGTGTCTATGCATTGAACATGTATACATATTGATTTTAATTTTTAATTTTATTTGTGTATGGATTCACTTCATTACAAGTTGTCTTAAGGGGTCATTTAAACACATTTATGGATTCATTTATAGTTGTACACATGCATGGATTCATTTTATTCATCTATGTATTCATTTAATTTATATTTACACATGTATAGTTTCATTTAATTATATTTTATATATAGTTATGCATGTATATATAGTTACATAGGTATCTTGAATTTTCAAGATATTTGTCTTAAGCAGATATTTGTGTCATGGATTCATTTTAATTTTTACACATGCATGCATTCATTTTATTTATCTATGTATTCATTTAATTTATATTTACACATGTATGGTTTCATTTAATTATTTTGTATGGATTTATTTAATTATGTTGTTGTAAGGTGTTTTAAGTGGTCTTAAGGGGATTTAAGGGGATATTTGCATCATGGATATATGTTTATTAAATTTAAATATATAGATATAAGTTCATTAAACATACAAAAACACTTAACTAAAATGAACAACTAAATTAAATTTTAATGACTAAATTTGTATGCTTAAGGGGATTTAAGGGGATTCAACAACTAATTATGATGTCTTAAGGTGTTTTAAGTGGTCTTAAGGGGATTTAAGGGGATATTTGCATCATTGATTATTTTATATTATTACACATGCATGGATTTGTTTTATTCATCTATGTACATTCATTTAATTTATATTTACACATATATTGTTTCATTTAATTATGTTGTTTGGATTCATCTAATTATGTTGTCCTAAGGAGTTTTAAGTTGTCTTAAGGGGATTTTTAAGGGGATATTTGTGTCATTGATTCTTTTTATTCATCTATGTACATTCATTTCATTTATATTTACACATATATTGTTTCATCTAATTATGTTGTTTGGATTCATCTAATTATGTTGGCCTAAGGTGTTTAAAGTGGTCTTAAGGGGATATTTTTGTCATGGATATAAGTTCATTAAATTTAAATATATAGATATAAGTTCATTAAATTTTTGAAGTAAGTTCATTATACATGTACATAAACACTTAACTAAAATGAACAACTAAATTAAATTTTAACTACTAAATTTTTTTAACAATGAACAAATAAAATATAAATAAACACTAAACTTTCACATACACATACAATTAACTAGAACACTTAACTAAATTCAAATGACTTAGAGATTCTATCATTTAAACACTTAACTTTCAAAAATGGAATCTATATATATGTGCAAAGTAGTATGAAATGTAGATCTGTCTAGCACATACACATATATGTCTATCTATCAGATGTACACATGTATTAAATGTCTCATACACATACACACATGAGATATGGAAAATAAATATCTAGTACACATACGCATATGAAATGTGTACAGTACACATGTATGAAATGTCTAGTACATATGTACAAATATGAAATGTCTAGAAAATTTGTGCACATGCACATATATATAAACAATGGGTCAGTCAAGGCCCTATCCTGAACTATGTCCCAATCCATGCGCCTGCAATAGAGTATGCATGAATAAAATCATACATTAAACATTTAATTCATGTACTAGAGTAAAAAAATTTAAGTAACATATATTAAGAGAATTTGCACGTAGACAAACATACCTTTCAAGAGTCTCTACCATCACCACCATGTGCATGCAGGATTGTAGGGCATCTATGTGACGAGGAGCTCAATCTGCGTGATAGTGGTGCATCTTGCAATGTTGAAATTTTGTTAGATATACATACACATATATTTATAACTTGGAACCTAACCCTTTAAATATAGAACTTAAATATTTAAAAAAAACAATTAATTTAAAGTTATAATGTATACCTATGTCTCCTGGTGAACAGGGCCGGTGGCAATGTGAAAATCCTCAAACATCGCCCCATGTGCCTGCAATAGAGTATGCACGCATAAACCCGTATATTAAAAACATTTAATTTAAATACTAGAGTGAATTTTTTTAAGTAACATATATTAAGAGAATATGTGTAGACAAACATACTTCTGAAGGGTCTCTAACATCACCACCATGTGCATGCAGGATTCTAGGACGTCTATGTGATGAGGAGCCCAACCTGTGTAATAGTGGTGCATCCTGCAATGTTGAAATTTTGTTAGATATACATGTACACATATATTTATATCTTGCAACCTAACCCTTTAAAAATAGAACTTAAATATTTAAGATTGAATTAATTTAAAGTTATAATTTATACCTGTGTCTCCTGATGAACAGGGTCGGTGGCAATGTGCAAATCCTCAAACATCGCCCCCTGCATCTGCAATAAAAATTACACAGGAACTCACATGTACATTATATATATATAATTTATTTTAAAGATCAAACCGAATCTACATCAACATGTACATGTACGTGGTTGTAGATAAACATACCTCAGGGTCTCTAACACTTCCATCGCACGCATGCTGGACTCTGGAATGTTTGCAAGATGAATGGCTCATCTTGCACAATGCTCTCTCATCCTAGACAATGCACACATTTTGTTCGATATATATATATAATTTAAATCACTTGAAATTATTTAATCAACACCTAGATATCCATTTAAATAGAACTTAAAAACAAAAAAATAATAATTTAAACTTTGTATATACCTGTGTCTCTTGATGAACAACTGGGTTAGTGGCAGCATCCAAATCTCCATACATCGACCCTAACGTGATACCCTATATAGTTCAAAAAATACAATCCAATATATATAATTAATTTAATCTATGCAGTTCATGTGTACAATAAAGTAGCTATATAAAAATTTTAAGTTAAAATTAGTACATTATATATTATAATTCATACCTTTCCTGCAGCATGTAAGGCTCGTCTGATCTTCCTAATGTCAGAATCATGCAAGGAGCCCACTGCAACATGATCCCCCTCACTGTCTAGCTCCATAATAATTGTAGTGAATATCCCAAAAAAAACTAGTACCAGGTACTGTGGCTCGATCAACTGATGTATAAACAGGAGGAGGAAGTGTATCCTGACAAACTGTTGTATGCTATGGTGGGATAGTAGGATGTGGAGCAACAGTAGGCTGAGAATCTGTATGCTCACAACCATGGCCACAAGCACCCGGTCTACCAAGTACATGCCTAACAAATGATGGGACATCCTCTAGTGGGATCCCATGCTCTATAGCAATGACCTGATATGAATCCAAGAGATCACTGGATAAGCATGCGCTCATATCCTGTAAACGATCTATGTTATGCATGCATGCAACATCCATCGACGATGGTATGTCTACTCGAACATATGGATCATCTCTCATTGATGCATCAGGAATTCTAGTATGAGAGCGCAACAAATATCTACCCACCTGATCTGATGTCATCTCATCCACTTGTGTGGCTATAGTAGCAATACTGGAAAATATGGACCGTCGAGTGTCATTTGGTACACTATCTGCAACATGTGCTAGGTCCGCACTCTTGGGAAGAACCACAAGGTTTGGACCAATCAATAGTCATTTATTAATGAGCGGGGGTGCACCTAGTCATCTAAATTTATATGAAAATCTTCCCTTCTCTTGCCCAACATGTTTCAAAAAATCGGTGTAATCAACATCATCCAACAAATGAAACCCTGCAAATAATTGTTTGCAGAAATAAAGGGGCAACTCATCCTTTTGAGGCCACCTATGATGAGTGGCTAACCATCTAGAGTAGATAGAAGGTTCTACTAGTGTATCCGTGCACTTGGTAGGCATATAACCCTTCACCATACCAAAGACCTAATAATAAGGAAACATAGTTTTCACATCAGCTGTGGAAACCCTATCATTCACTATGTCCCAATTCACCACACCATGTACACTGCATGAAAGGATCTATAGAATTCCTCTATGTTGAACTTGTCATATGGATTATAATTGTCAATGAGGTCAATCATATGAAGTAGCTCCTATCTAATAATCTTACCCCTTTGTTTATTTGTTTGATCATGCATGTTTCCCAATGTGATATTTAAATGATCTAAGGCACGTTGGAGTGCCTCTGCTATCTGATTGTAGAGTTGTTGCCTCTCATGTAGAGTTGTGCCAGACCTATATGATGTCTGATCACTCCCACGAGGATGAACATTAGGCTCAGAACTACTAGTGTTATGTGATCCAGGCTCATCAGACATGATGTGAGTCGGTAATGTATATATATATATATATATATATATATATATATATCTGCACATGTGCATGTATGTAGTACACATTAAACAATAATTAAAAAAGTATACATATATTTAATTCATTTTAAACATATTTAAACATGTAAATTAAAAAAATTAAATATACAAAAAATAAATTTAAACGTCATAAATGCATACAAGTTAAAATTTTCTAGATATAAAGATAAATTTAAGATAAATTTATAGAACTATGCACAAAAGAAATTTAAACAACAACAATAAATTTAATTTTAAATTTGAATATATTTCTAATTTACAATTACATATATTTGCATATATAATATAAATTTAAAAATTAGACAAATTAAGTCAAATTAAGACAAATTAAGTTAAATTAATTTAAAATTAATTCACAATTGCATATACAATTTAATTAATAGGTCCTAATTTTCTCTTATATGCTCCTAATAGATCCTAAGTGATGTAGATGTGTCATAAGGGGCCTTCTATGGTCCTAAAGGGTCACCCATGTGTTAGAACACATGTGTGACCCCTTAGGGCCACATAAGACCCCTTTCGACACCATTTGGTCTTATGAGGTCCTAATAGGTGCTAAGGGGAGCACATGTGTCGTAAGGGGCCTTGTGTAGTCCTAAGGGGTCACCCATGTGTTAGAACACACACGTGACTTCTTCGGACCACAACAGACACCTTGCGACACCATTTGGTCTTATGGGGTCCTAATAGGTCCTAAGGGGTGTACATGTCTCGTAAGGGGCCTTGTGTGGTCCTAAGGGGTCACACATGTGTGACCCCTTAGGACTACATAAGACCCCTTTGGACACCATTTGGTCTTATGTGGTCCTAATAGGTGCTAAGGGGTGCACATGTGTCGTAAGGAGCTGTGGGTGGTCCTAAGGGGTCACCCATGTGGTAGAACACATGCATGACCCATTAAGACCAAATAAGACCCCTTGTGACACCTTTTGGTCTTATGTGGTCCTAATAGGTCCTAAGGGATGAAAATGTGTTGTAAGAGGCCTTGTGTGGTCCTAAGGGGTCACCCATGTGTTAGATCACATGTGTGACCCCTTAGGACCACATAAGACCCCTTGCAATGCCATTTGGTCTTATGTGGTCCTAATAACTGCTAAGGGGTGCACATGTGTCATAAGGGGCCTTGTGTGGTCCTAACGGGTTACCCATATGTTAGAACATATGTGTGACCCCTTAGGACCACATAAGACCTAATAGGTCCTAAGGGGTGCACATGTGTCGTAAGGGGCCTTGTGTGGTCCTAAGGGGTCACCCATGTGTTAGAAAACATGGGTGACCCCTTACGACCACATAAGACCTGTTCCAACACCATTTGGTCTTATATAGTCCTAATAGGGCCTAAGGGGTTCACATGTGTTGCAAGGGGCCTTGTGTGGTCCTAAAGGGTCACCCATGCGTTAGAGTACATGTGTGACCCCTTACGATGACTTAAGACTCCTTTAAACACTATTTGGTCTTATGTGGTCCTAACCAGTGCTAAGGGGTGCATATGTGTCGTAAGGGACCTTATTTAGTCTGAAGGGGTCACCCATGTGTTAGAACACACACATGATGCCTTAGGACCACAACAGACCCCTTAGAACACTATTTGGTCTTATGTGGTTCTAATAGGTCATAAGGGGTCCACATGTGTCGTAAGGGACCTTGTGTGGTCCTAACGGGTCAGCCATGTGTTAGAACACATGCATGACCCCTTAGGACCACATAAGACCCCTTTTGACACCCTTTAGTCTTATGTAGTCCTAATAGGTGCTAACAGGTGCATATGTGTCATAAGGGGCCTTGGGTGGTCCTAAGGGGTCACCCATGTGTTAGAACACATGCGTGACCCTTTAGGACCACATAAGAGCCCTTGCTACACCATTTAGTCTTATGTAGTCCTAATAGGTCCTAAGGGGTGCACATGTGGCGTAAGGGGCCTTGTGTGGTCCTAACGAGTCATCCATGTGTTAGAGCACACGTGTGACCCTTTAGGACCACATAAGACCCCTTGCGACACCTTTTGGTCTTATGTGGTCCCAATAGGTTCTAAGGGGTGCACATGTGTCATAAGGGGCCTTGTGTGGTCCTAACAGGTCACCCATGTGTTAGAACACATGTGTGACCACTTAGGACAACATAAGACCCCTTGCAACACTATTTGGTTTTATGTTGTCCTAAGAGGTCCTAAGGGGAAAATATGTGTCATAAGGGGCCTTGTGTGGTCATAAGGGGTCACCCATGTGTTAGAACACATGCGTGACGCCTTAGGAGCCCATAAGACCCTTTGCGACACTGTTTTGTCTTTTGTGGTCTTAATAGGTCCTAAGGGATGCACATGTGTTGTAAGGGGCCTTGTGTGGTCCTAAGGGGTCACCGAAGTGTTAGAACACATGGGTGACCCCTTACAACCACATAAAACCTCTTCTGACACCATTTGGTCTTATGTGATCCTAATAGTAAGGGGCCTTGTGTGGTCCTAAGGGGTCACCCATGTGTTAGAACACATGCAAGATCCCTTAGGACCACTTAAGTCCCCTTTTGACACCATTTGGTCTTATGTGGTCCTAATAGGTGCTAAGGGGTGTACATGTGTTGTAAGGGCCCTCGGGTGGTCCTAAGGGGTCATCCATGTGTTAAAACATATGCATGACCCCTTAGGACCAGAAAAGACCCCTTGCAACACCATTTGGTGTTATGTGGTCCTAATAGTTCCTAAGGGGTGCACATGTGTCGTACGGGGCCTTGTGTGGTCGTCAGTGGTCACCCATGTTTTAGAACACATGTGTGACCCCTTAGGACTACATAAGACCACTTTCAACACCATTTGGTATTATGTGGTCCTGATAGGTGCTAAGGGGTGCACATGTGTCGTAAGGGACCTTGAGTGGTCCTAAGGGGTTACCCATATGTTAGAATATATGCGTGACCCCTTAGGACCACAAAAGACCCCTTGCGACACCATTTGGTCTTATGTGGTCCTAATAGGTCCTAAGGGGTGCACATGTGTCATGAGGGGCTTTGTATGGTCCTAAGGGGTCACTCATGTGTTAGAACACATGCGTGACCCCATAAGACCCCATAAGACCCATTGTGACACCATTTGGTCTTATGTCGTCTTAGTAGGTGCTAAGGGGTGCACATGATGTGAGGGGCCTTGTGTGGTCCTAACGGGTCACCCATGTGTTAGAACACATGCATGACCCCTTAGGACCACATAAGACCCCTTGCGACACCATTTGGTCTTATATGGTCCTAATAGGTCCTAAGGGGTGCACATGTGTCGTAAGAGGCCTTGTGTGGTCCTAAGGGGTCCCCTATGTGTTAGAACACATGCGTGACCCCTTAGGACTATAGAAGACCCCTTTTGACACCATTTGGTTTTATATGGTCCTTATAGGTCCTAAGGGATACAGATGTGTCGTAAGGTGCCTTTTGTGGTTCTTAGGGGTCACTCATGTGTTAGAACACATGGGTGACCCCTTAGTACCACATAAGATCCCTTTCAACACCATTTGGTCTTATGTGGGCCTAATAGGTCCTAACGGGTGCACATGTGTCGTAAGGGGCCGTGTGTCATCCTAAGGGGTCACCCATGTGTTAGAACAAATGAATGACCCCTTAGGAGCACTTAAGAACCCTTTCAAAACCATTTTCTCTTATGTGGTCTTAATAGGTTCTAAGGGGTGCACATGTTAATAGTTATGCCATCTGCACCGAGACCATTTTGACTGTTATAGAAAAAACAAGAAATGTGCATACCCAGTCTGCCTAGGGCATCAACTATCTCAGAAAATAATCAACCAATCACATTGAAACTGAATTAATTTGAAATAGAATTCAAAATTATATCAAAAGCCAAATTTACAACTATTTCCAATGGTGCAATCAAAATATATTAGTGAAACTCTCCACAAACCCCAATTTGGAGGGTTTTATGATAGTTTTATGAAAACTCATCCATTCTCCCTTCATGGTTCACAGATAGGGATCAAATATTTGAATCAATTTTGGTGTTAGTTTAATACATTTATCTATAGAAACATGCATTGAAATAGGGAAACAACATGTTGCTACAGAGATAATCAATGACATTTGAACAAAAACCTTATCTTCCATCATTGAAACTCGAACAAAAATACATTAAAAATGAAGTACATTTCACATACTTCCCTTTCCACTCCTTCTATTATCCTTACATGTAGATTTGCATTCAAACAATGGACCTACAACTCTGAACTATGATCTATCCTACAGAATAATGTGATAGTTAGAGGTTTTTTTTGAGGATTTAACTTTGCAACACCTCCTCCAACTTTGCCACCACCTCCAAATAAACCATTTCAGCCTTTTATAACATATTTTGTAGTTACAAATGACTCAACCAACTTTAGACCAAACAACCACCCTTTTACAACTTTGCAAAACATGAGTTTTTTGCTTGACAACATTTAATGCCACAAATGACAACTTTGATGAATATGAACTCCAAACTTGTAAGACTTCACATGAACCTTCCAAATACATCAAAATTGACTTCAAATGACCTTTTACAACCTTTTTATCCTTTCATGAATCATTTATATAAATTTGACCTCATAAATCCAATCAAGACCTTTTTAGGACAACTTGGACAACTCATTACAACTGGCTCTTTTAGCCTTACATATGACCTCATAATGACTCAAAATACATTAAAATGACCATATAAACTCAAATATGAGTGAAATGACTCATGGCATGATTTGTAACCTCCTGGTATACCTTTGGCTTAGGTGCTCCTACACCACAGGAACAAAACCATTCTGACGCTTTGAAATCAAAGAGGGCAGAAAATGTTTAAGCCTAAACACAATGATCTTGGTAAATATTTTATAGACTGAGTTACATAAAATAATGGGGCTAAAGTCCTCAAAGGAACTAGCATCAGGTTTCTTAGGGATCAAGACAAAAAAAGGTGGCATTCAGTTACTTAAGAAGCAATCTGGAACCAAGAACTCCATCAGGTTTACTTAAGAAGTAATCTGGAACCAAGAACTCTCTTGCAGCATCCACAACATCCAAACCAATAATCTGCCAAAACAATTGAAAAAAGAACATTGGAAAGCCATTAGGGCCAGAAAATTTATTACCTTCAAAGGAGAGGACCGCATATCTAATTAGCCTCATCATGAGATTAGATTCTGGTTAACTAGATTAGTTGATTAAAAGTAATAAATAATATTTTATTTTATTTTCATTTGGTGAGATATCTTGTTACTAACAATGTTATGATGTTGACCTCATTTGGGGAGTATTTATGTGCTCAGTATTTTAGAGGTGTAATATTGATGATGCTATTTATGTAGCTAGATAGGTGACATTATTATTATGAAGTTTAACTAGTAATTAGGTGTGAAAGAAATTTAATCGTATCATTTGATTTTTATGGGAATGCATATGATGTTAAAATCCCCTTCAATGGTTTAAGTTAATGTAACCATTGTATATATGCATGCATTGGTAGGTACACTCGATGTGTGAATATTTCAATGGCAATAGGTATAGGTCATCGACTTCACCTCGCTCAAGAGGTGTAAGAATCCCAACTTCCCCGGTCAAGGTTAATTGGAGATAACACACTAGCCAAAATAACCTGAGCCTAAACTCATGTTCTTGATAAGGGTAATTTCCTTTGTTTGATTATTTAAATTATTGTAATATTTGTCATCATGTTGAGTTGGCCTAAATGACTATCTATGCATAATCAATGAATTTTGATATGGCATGCATTAATGGTAATTCAATTTTTATATGTGGAATTAGTATTATATGTATTTGATTTAATTAGATTTAAATGATAATTTTGAGGACGTCTTTATGGAGTTAATTGGATTATTGGATTTAAAATTCTTTTTTATTATTTTATTCTCACTCCTAAAAGTGATTTTATATTATGTAATTGAGTCATTTTTCTCAACACTGAGTGTACTTCTCTTGTTTGGCTCTTAAAAACCCTCTTGTTTAAAAATGATGATTGTTGAGATAAAAAAGATTCTTGAAAGGGAGATTTTGTGGGTATGGAATTATTTTAATTGGTTTGTGGATTCTTTTTTGTTACCCAAATCTGGTGAGCATTGGCTGAGTATGGAAAGAACAATTTAGATTTGAATGATTTCCCCATTTGCAGGTACGATCTTCCTCCATTTCTCTTTTATTTTCAATTTGAATCTTGCATGGGTGTATATGATGCATTAGGGAATGTGTTTTGATCATGACGTGAACATGTTTTGATGCTATGTGTGGTTTTTTTATTGGATTTGCTTGTGTGTTGGGAAATTGATGTAATTTGGGAGTGTTATTTGGAGAACACTATCAAATTTACTCTGGGGATATTTTTTGGTTGATATTTTTGTATTATTGGGATGTCTTGGGGGATTTCTCAAATGGGCTGGTTCTTGTTTTGGCATCCCATACTTTATTTTTGGTAAAACTTGATGCCCTACGTAGTTTCCTAGAGTAGAATCTTGCATCTAATTTTAGAATTTTGTGATTTACAATTGAATATAATAGTTACTAATATAAGTTAATAATTTCTCACTAGATTTCACATTTGCACTCAGAATTATACAATTGGCAGTTGTAATATGTTTTTTTTTTTTTTTTTTGGCTCTTTTCATGCATCCATTGAGTTGTCCTGCCTACTTTCCTTCGTGTATGAGTATAATTGACTTGTGATATGATTATTTGTGATGTCTTGACATTCCTCCATATGATTTCATAAAGTAATCAGAATTGTGTTTGTGGAATAAAATATTCTCAGGATTGAACTCTTGGCTCAACGACCTAGAAGTTGGTCCTTGAGATGTTGATTGATATGCATTGTGTTTATTACCTCTTTAGTTATTTTTATTATATTATATTTATGAGCATGTGTATCTATTCTTGATATGATTCACTTGATGATTGGCATGCTTATTTTCTTGGGAGGTGCTAGTGTTGATATTGTTGCTTGACCGGTGCCTTCCCAACTATAATGAATTTGATAGCTCTTGATATAAGATTTTAATATGATATTTAGAGTACTTATGGATATTTCAAATAGATTCTCTAATAATCTTATATGATTTTAATTAAAGTGGATCCATTCTCATGGCATTCATACCAATTGAGTATTCCTTGTATTAGGTTGATATGGCATTATGTAAAAGAAACATTTGATGTTATTGAGTATATGGGATGTGAATCGTTATATTATATTTCAGTTTGATTCCTTATTCAATTGAATGTGATGGGCCTAGGTCTAGGTACTAGAGTGTATCATGGGAGTGGCACTCATTGGGGGCCAAGGACCAAAGTTCCTATCAAGGTAACTCAATGGACAATGAGAGTAAGACAAGTGATAACACAATAATAAATTTGGATTGTGGTGCAGGGGCACCTCATGACTAAGATAATCAAGGAAATGGTGGCCTAAAGGTCACACATGGGAATGTGACCTTTCAATCTATGTAATAGGATAGTTTTGTTTGATTTTTGTAATAAACCCCACTTTGTTACCCAATGACATGGATTTGGCAAGTTGATAAGCTACCATGGGCATATGGGCATAGGGGTATTTATTTGAGTATTTTATAAGTACTTATGTGTTGGAGATGTCTTAGGAAGGTTTAAGAAATGTTGGAACAACTCTAGCTATGCGGACTTAACATATGTCAAAGTTGCTCAAACATGACAACTTTTGATGACAACTTTTGGTTACAAGGAGCAACTTCTCTCCAACAGTCACCTTAGTTAAAAAGCTGGTTGATAACCATTAAGTAAGAAATAAAAGTGTAATTCCCAATCATCATTGGAGAGAGAAAAGACTGTTGTAAATAATTGGCATCATTGAAGCAATAAAATTATGTCAATTTCCTGCAATTTTGTCATTCTGAGCACGATACGGTACTATAAAAACATTTTAGGATTAGAAAACTAGTGGGATGTGTTAGAGTGGCCAATGACCTTTCATATGCATTAAGTCTGAGGTCTTAATTCGCCAAGACAAGGGAGAAACTGGTCATTTTCTGGAAGTGGTCTACATTTGATACTTTTACCTAGGGTTTCACAAAGAAATGGCCTCATCTTGCTGATCCTTCATTGGTGGTCTATGGCTCTGGAGGAGATGCGAGTATGGCCAAATTTATTTTAAGATTTTGAAAACCTTTTGCAAGTTAGGACCAGTTGGAGGCAAGGGTTTGATGCATTAAGGTGGGCAACTCCATGCGGCCACCATGCAAGTGCAAGCAAATAGGTCTCAAATATGATGTTAGGAGTTTGATCATAGCCTAAAACTTAGGAATTGGTGGATTTACCATGTGCTAAGAGTGTTCCTTGTGTTGGTTTGATAATATATGGTTTGTGCCTACCCTCTCCTATGTAAAATAAGCGTAATTGGGGCTATTAGGTCTGCTAGCCAAGATAGGGCTTGGACTATTGTGTTCCCAAACCGTCAGAACCCTTGGGATATGTTTTGCAACCCTGTGAAGGGTATCCAAATTTGGAATTATCTATCTAGGTCCTTTGGAGAAATAAGGAGTTAGTTGTGGAAAATTGGTTTGGCAGGGCTACTAGGATTTGTAGGCCTTATTGTAGTAGTTGGCTCAAACCATTAGAGGGAACCTAAATTGGTGATTGGAAGGAGTCTTCCATACCTAAAGGACTTCAAACCAAGCCTAGATAATAATTGATGAATTGGAGATAGGACCAAACCATTGTTGGACTATAGGGTCCTTAAGAATCACTAGAAGACCTTGTGAAACACTCAAGGTAAGTGACCTTGTGAGGAATCATTTAGGAAGGTAAGGATGTGGGACTTATCAAATTGATCCTTCTATACCCCTAAGAGCCTTTTGTGATTGCTAGAGTCCTTGGTTTATCCTTGGATTGGGGGAACCTATCCTATACCTATACTAGGGCTCCGCATCAAATTGGTACCAGATCGTAGGAGGAATCCTTTTGGGAAGGAGAATAGTACATGTCAGCAGAAGAATCAGAGGGTGAGGCTAGAAGAATGCATCAAAAAGTGACAAATGTGGAACTTACTAAGATGGTGCAAGAAAACAAAGAAGAGAATGATCACCTTATAAAGTTGATAGAGAACTTGGAAGGCAAACTATAAAGAGGCAGACCTGATGGCTTAGAGGAAGTGGGAGAAGAAGAGGAGAACCCACAAGGGAAGGAAGAAGAGGAAGTTCCTGCAGAGCATAGGTACTTGGTCAATTCCTTGAACTCTATGGAGAGAAGAACCACGGACCAGAAGTCAAATCTCCCTATTTTCAGTGGGAAGATGAATGTCGATGGAGTGATATACTCGATACAGTCCTTGAACAACTTCTTTGAATGTGAAGACATTATTGACAATCAAAAGGTGAATATTGTCAAGTCAAAAATGCAGGGAGAAGCCCTAACATGGTGAAATTATGTGCAAGGGGAAAGAGTAAAAGAAGAAAGAGGAATGATCACCTCTTGGAAGAAGATGATTACAGAGATCAAGAGAGTATATGTACTTGAAGACTATGAGGTCCAGTAGATGCCCAGAGAAGATGGGGAAAAGGTCCCAAGGAGAAAGGAGAACCAACCTAACCCAAGAATCAGATTACCAAGGTGGGAGTAAACCTGATTCATATGGTTATCCAGAGATAGGAGAGGCACTAATGCTGAGGAGAACCCTCTTGAAGGTACCAACACCTATGGAGCCACCTCAGAGGAAGTATATCTTTTGCACCACTTCCCAATCAGGAGGAAAGGTATGTAAAGTTTTGATTGACTCAAGGTCCACTGAGAATTTTGTATCAATAGAAAGGGTAGAGAAGTTGAAATTGAGGAGGATACCCCATCCATACCCCTATAAGGCATCTTAGCTCACAAAGGGGAAACAAGCACTTGTAGAGGAGCAATAATGGGTGGAATTCTAGATAGGTGCATATAAAGACAATATTTTGTTTGATATTGTTACCATGGATGCTTGTCACCTCTTGTTTGGAAGACCATGGAAGTATGACCTCAAAGAACACCATGATGGCTTTAGGAATACCTACTCAATCACAAATAATGACAAGGTCATAGAGCTACTACCCCTGACTGGAAACAATGAAGAACAAAAAGAGAATGAGTCCAAAGTGATGATGATGGAAGACAAACCATTCCTCAAGGAGATAAAGATGGAGGATGGAATATATTTTTCTTTGCTTCCAATACCAATACCAAAGGAGAATCCTGCTACACATGATAGGGCAAAAGGAAAGGAAAAGGATCTCAGACCAAAAGTGAAGTAGATCATTGGTAGATACCAAGGAATAGTTGCAGATGGAGTGCCAAGGAGTTTGCCACCACTGAGAGAGATCAGTCACTATATTGACTTGATCCCAGGGGATACATTGCCTAACAAGGCTGCATAAAAACTCACACCATAGCAAAATGAGGAGATGGCAAGGAAAATTCAAGAGTTGCTAGATTCTGACCTGATTGGAAAGAGCCTTAGCCCATGTGCAATCCCTGTAATTTTGGCACCCAAAAAGGATGGAACATGGAGGGTTTGTACTAACTCAAGAGATCTCAACAATATCACCATAAGGTATAGATTTACAATGCCTAGAATAGAGGATTTACTTGATTGTTTGAGGGATGCAAAATATTTCTCTAAAATAGATTTAAAGGGTGGAGACCACCAAATTAGAATTAGGCCTAGTGATGAGTGGAAAACAACCTTCAGAACAAATGAAGGGTTGTATGAGTGGAAGGTTATGCAATTTGGTTTGTCTAATGCCCCAAGTAAGTTCATGAGACTCATGAATGAATTTTTCAAAGAGTTCATAGGGAAGTTTGTAATAGTGTATTTGGATGACATACTAATATTTAGCAAGACAAAGGAAGAGCACTTAAGGCATCTAGACATGGCTTTGAGAAGATTGAGTGAAGAGGAGTTGATGATCAATGTGGATAAGTGTTTGTTCATGCAAGAAGAACTCACCTAACTTGGATTTTTGATCTCTAAAGGTCACTTGAAGATGAATCAAGATAAGGTAAATGTAATTCTCTCTTGGCCTACTCCTAGGACTATTGGTGAGGTTAGAAGTTTCCATGGATTAGCCACATTTTATAGAAAGTTCATAAGAGGTTTTAGTCAGATATGTGCTCCAATGTTGGAAACTAGAAAAGGTGGTCAAAAGTGTAGGTTCTCTTGGACAAAGGAGGCAGATGAGGCATTTGAAACTCTCAAGAAAAAGGTAGCTCAGCAACCGATACTTGCCTTACTTGACTTTAATAAAGTGTTTTAGATTGAATGTGATGCTAGTCATGTGGCCATAGGAGAAGTCATAAGACAAGAAGGAAGACCTATAGCATTCTTTAGTGAAAAGTTGAATGAGGCAAAGAGAAAATATTCTTCTTATGACCTAGAAATGTATGCATTAGTTTAGTCTTTGAAAAAATGGAGGCAGTACCTACTACCAAAATAATTTATGGTCTATACTAACAAACAAGCCTTGAGTTTGATTAATAGTCAAGAAAATTTAAGCCATAGGCATATGAAATGGGTAGAATCTCTCCAAGCCTACACCTTCTCCATCAAACACAAGAAAGGAGTAGCCAACAAAGTGGCTGATGCACTAAGTAGGAGAGTGCTAACTATATCTGAAGTTGAATTAGAAAGAATTGGGATTAATACATTGAAAGATATGTATGTTGCAGTTGAGGACTTAAAGGAGATCTACAAGGTATGTACTGAATTTGATGAAAGGTATCATGTAGCATTTTCTGATTTTATGATCCAATAAGGACTTCTCTTCAAAGGTTGGCAATTGTGTATACCAAGGTGCTCAATCAGGACTAATATGATCAAGGAAAAGCATAGTGGGGCTATGGTGGGTCATTTTGGCTTGGACAAGACACTTGAAGTGGTAAGGAGGCACTACTTTTGGCCCAAATTGTAGGTTGATGTAAAAAAGTTTGTAGATGCATGCACTATTCGCCAAAAGGCAAAAGGAAGAAGAACCAATGTTGGTCTCTATCAACCCTTACCTATTCACTCAAGAACTTGGGAAATTATGTCAATGGAATTTGTAATGGGTTTACCTACAACACAAAAGGGGTTTGACAATGTATTTGTGGTAGTGGATTGGTTTAGTAAAATTGCACATTTCTTGCCATGTAAGTCCACTATTAATGCATCTTATATAGCAGATTTGCTTTTTAGAGAAGTAGCAAGGATCCATGGACTCTCATTGACTATAGTGTCTGACAGGGATATCAAATTTGTTGGCCATTTTTGGAGAACTTTGTGGAGGAAACTTGGCACCAATTTTTCCTTCTCATTAGTCTATCATCCACAAACGTATGAAAAGACAAAAGTAGTAAATAGATCATTAGGGAATTTGTTGAGATGCGTTACAAGACAACATGGTGACAAGTGGGATTCAATTTTATCTCGGGCTGATTTTGCCTACAATGACACTGTAAACAGAAGCACAGGGAAGTCACCATTTCAGACTATGTATGGGTTACATCCAAGAGGGATATTGGAGTTGAGAAAGCTACCCCATACATACCCCATAAGTGAAGATGGGAGAGAGATTTTTTGAATCCTTAAAGGAAGTCCATGAGAGGGTCAAGATGCAACTTCAAAAGTCATTAGACAAGTACAAAGAACATGCAGATCAAAAAATCAGATAAGTACAATTTTAGATTGGAGATTTGGTTTGGGTAAATTTGAAGAACGAAAGGTTGCCCAAGGGAAAGCACACTAAGCTTATGCAAAGGAAAGTAAGACCATCTAAAATCTTGGAGAAGTTTGGCAAAAATTCCTATGAAATTCAATTACCACCTGACCTTGGCATATCTCCTATTTTTAATGTTTGTGATCTAAATCCTTTTAAAGGTGATTCTAATGCAGGTGACTCACAACAGGTCCTAGAAGATGCAAGAGATATAGATCTTCCCAAACATGTGCCACATAAACTTGAGAAAGTGTTGGACACCAAGGTTGTAAAGAAGACCAGGAGCAATGAGTATAAATAATACTTGGTTAAATAGAAAGAAAAACTAGATTCTGAAGCCATTTGGTTGGATGAAGATCAGATCAAGAAGCATGGCACTACATTACATTACCTCATCTCAAGTGGACTTGAGATTAATTCACCTTGGGAGTATGGTGTAGGGGCACCTCATGACTAAGATAATCAAGTAAATCAAGGCCTAAAGGTTAAACATGGGAAGGTGACCTTTCAATCTATGTAATAGGATAGTTTTGTTTGATTTTTTTAATAAACCCCACTTTGTTACCCAATGACATTGATTTGGCAAGTTGATAAGCCACCATGGGCTTATGGGCCTAGGGGTATTTAGTTGAGTATTTTCTAGGTGTTTATGTGTTGGAGATGTCTTAGGAAGGTTTAAGACATGTTGGAACAACTCTAGGTATGCGGACTTAACATATGTCAAAGTTGCTCAAACATGACAACTTTTGATGACAACTTTTGGTTACAAAGAGCAACTTCCTTCCAACGGTCACCTCAATTCAAAATTTGGTTGATAACCATTGAGTAAGGTATAAAATTTCATTCCCAAACATCGTTGGAGAGAGATAAGAGCTTTGTAAACAATTGGCATCATTGAAGCAGTAAAATTCTGTGAATTTCCTACAATTTTGTCATTCTGAGTGGGGTATCGTACTGTATGAACATTTTGGGATTAGAAAACTATTGATATGTGTTAGAGTGGCCAATCACTTCATATGAATCAATTCTAAGGTCTTAATTCACCAAGACAAGGGAGAAACTAGTCATTTTCTAGAAGTGGTCTAGATTTGACAGTTTTACCTAGGGTTTCACAAAGAAATGGCCTCATCTTGTTGATCCTTCATTGGTGGTCGACAGATCTAGAGGAGATGCAAGTATGGCCAATGTGTTTTAAGAATTTGAAATCCTTTTTCAGGCTAGGTTCGGTTGGAGGAAAGGGTTTGATTCATTAAGGTGGGCAACTCCATGTGGCCACTATGCATGTGCAAGCAAACAAGTCTCGCATCTAGTGTTCAGGGTCTGATCACCACCTAAAACTAAAGATTTGGTGGATTTACCATGTTATAAGAGTATTCCTTTTGTTGGTTTGATAAGATAAGGTTTGTGCCTACCCTCTCCTTTGTAAAATAGGCCTAATTGGGGTTATTAGGTATCCTAACCAAGATAGGGTTTGGACTCTTGTGTTCCCTAATTGTCAGAATCCTTGGGATATGTTTTGCAACCCTCTAAAGGTTATCCAAATCTTGAATTAGCTATCTAGTTCCTTTGGAGAAATAAGGAGTTAGTTGTGGAAAACCAATCTGGCACGGCTACTAGGATTTGTATGCCTTATTGCAGTAGTTCGCTCAAACCATTAGAGGGAACCTAAATTGGTGATTGAAAGGAGTCTTCCAGACCTATAGGAATTCAACCCAAGCATAGATAAGAATTGATGAATTGGAGAGAGGACCAAACCATTGTTGGACTATAGGGTCTTTAAGAATCACTAGAAGACCTTGTGAGACACTCAAGGTAAGTGACCTTGTGAGGAAGCATTTAGGAAGGTAATGATGTGGGACTTGTCAAATTGATCCTTCTATACCCCTAAGAGTCTTTTGTGATTGCTAGAGTCCTCAATTTTTTCTTGGATTGGGGGAACCTATCCTATACCTATACCAGGGCTATGCATCAGGTTGGGATAAAAATTAATTAAGATAATTGGTTCCCCAAACATGCCTTGAGGGCTAGTTTGAGGCCAAGGATGACTTGGTAAGCCACTCCCACACATATAGAGATTGTAACTTATTCAGAGAGACATGCACACATGTGGTGATTAGACTCACATGGTTGACATTTTTAGCTATATGAGATAATGCTCAGTTTTGTGTGGTGCATCCTGATGAGCACACATGTTGACACTCCTTGCACTTAGAATTTTAGTATATAGGTCCTGGTAGTTGAGTAGTACCTTATGGATTTATTGTTTCTTTAACTTTTTAGTTATCTTGTTGTGATATAAACCCTATGGAAATTTGTTGTTGCTCTTGTGGGTGCCTCATTTTCCTTACTATTTCCAACTGAGGATGCTTCCTCTTTTTTTTGGTATTTTACTTGTTGATTGTCCAGGCATATTTTATTACTTCATTATTTCTCATTAATGTGAGTTATGAATTTTTGTCATTTTTATCTTGGTGTGGCTTATGAGTCTTTCTAGGATTTTACATGTATGTCGAGCATTTTATCCATGTTTGGCTCTTGTGTAAGCCCAATATTCCCCCTTGTTTACTGGCATGATTATCTGAGGCATGTGACTATCTCCACAAGCATGGTGGTGTGGACATTAGGGTACCACATGATTTGGTGCAATTTCCAACCATTGTTGGGGACTGAAGGACTTGGTTGGTGATTGGATCGAAGGATTCTACCTTCTTCCTCAATGTTGGATCCTTCTCATTTTCTCTTCTCTTTCTTGTAAGATGTAAGCATTTGTATATTGTATCCTATTATGTAACATTTACAATGTATGTATTGATTTCTCCCATTGGATATGGATGTAAAATGGATCTACTAATGGCAATGGAGACCCTAGATAGGGATCCAAATAATGTGTTTTCTAGAAATGAAGAACAAGATGTTGAAGTGCATCTTGAAGAATAACTTAATTGTCCTCATAGGGATATCAAGTAATTTAAGAAAATGATTGAAAAAAAAGGATTAATTTGTTTAGAGGACATTAAAATAAGAAAAATTATAGAAGTTCATCATAGAATTGAAATATGAGTTGGAAGAAGAAAAAAGGAGAGATGATGACACAACAAAAATTCCAAAGGCTAAAGAAAAGGACTATGAAATAGTTGAAGCACAATTGGTATTCTTGAGAAAGGATTCAGAGAAAGTAAACAACCAATTGACCAAGAATTTAATATTTAGAAAAATTACTCAAATTATACACAAGCTTATACACTCTCATAGAGTGCCACACATCAAGACATAATAGATTCAATGAAGGATACTGATATTTGTTGGCATTTTTGATGTTTATGTTGTGTTTGTCATTGATAGACACACACTTGCATTGAGATCCTCTTTATATGTATGAGTTAGAGCACAACCAGTACTTGTTCCAACCGGTATGTTGAATTATAGTTTTTAGACTATTGATGTTTTGCAGAATGTGTTTCCCGGTCTAGAGCGACATGTTGACCCCAAGCACTATGAAGGACCAAAGCGGCATAACACATTTTTACCAGTCTTCATTTTTGTCAAACCGGCAACCGACATTTTGTATGAACCGGTAATACTCTATGATGAGTTACCAACCGGCATTTTGTGATGACTTACCATCCACTGATTGTTTGACAATGCCGACACATTAACGGTGCTTTTTGTGTCATGGCACCAAGTATGTCCAGGTTCATTAAACCGAGGAAATTGTAATATAATCCTATTGGACATACATGAAATCAGATTCCTTTATAAGGGCATCATGTCTAGGGTTTTATGTTGTTGATGAGGTCGCAACAAGAGTCTATATTGTTGCTAGGGTTTAAGGTTGTTGAGGAGTTGGAAAGAATATGAATGTGTAGGAGACTGTGGTAATGCAAGAGTGCATTAAGAATGAGCTATCAAGGATCTAATCGAGCAGTCCGTGCTATTAGATAGATCAAACACTTGTTGATTACTCACATCTTTGACAAGTCTGTAGCCATTAATTGGGTAGGCCCAAAAGCCTTTTTGTAAATACTCTAACAAGGTGGTTCACATCTGTGGATCAAAAATCCTCTAGAAAGGTAGTCTTTAATCGGACTTATCTCCTAATGAAGATTGAGATTCCTAACAGGATCTATTTTGGTAAAGAACATTGTAAGACCTTAATTGGTCTGGTTCCTTTTCTACAGATAGTTACTTGTGAGTTCCATCTCACCGTGGTTTTTCCCATTTGGGTTTCCACGTCAAAATATATTGTGTTATGGTGTTTGTGCTTCTATGGGTGAATGCATTATTAGCTATTTGGATTGCATGTTTGTTAACCGGTTTGTCTGTTAAACTATTTTACCGGTTTACTGCTAGTCTTGCAAAGTGTTTAAGTGCAAAGATTTTTGGCATACTAATTCACCCCCCCTCTTAGTATTCATCAATTGGTATTAGAGCCAACCTTTCTATAAGTTTAACCACTTGGAAAGTGATATGGGGGAATACACTTTGAGGGAACTTACCCACCGGCTCACTCAGTTTGAGCAAGCCTATGATGATCTTATGGTCAAATACAAGGCATCTCAAGCAAAAAAGAGAGAACATGCAGAAAAACTGATGGAGCTATTTGAAAATAGTTCTTCAAATGAAGCAGACATGGAAGCCCTAATTGCTGAAGTAAATAAGTTGAATGAATCAAACTCCAACCCAAGAAAGGAGTTGGAAGGACTGACTATCCGGATATGTCAAGAGCTTGAGAACCAGAGGAAAGCTGAAGATCTGGTGAAAGAAAGAGATCAAGAGATCTCCAAGCTGAAACAAGAGATGAGTGCCCTAAATGCTCAACTCCATGCAAGCAAAGTGGAAAAGGAAGACATGCAAGGAGAACTGAACACTGCCATCTCTAATAATGAAAACCTATTAGAAACAAATGCTGCTATTTCCAAAGAACTCTTTGAGTCAAAGGAAATACTTGCTAAGTTCAACAAGAGCACTATCAAGCAAGAGCAAAAGCTTGAATCTACAAAACCGGTCAAGAATACCAATGGACTTGGTTATTCCGGTCATGATGAAGGTGAGACCTCTGGTACAAATGCTGGAACATCAAAGAAATAGCTGGCATCAAAGGATAAAGGTAAGAAAAAGTTTAAACCTGTTTTCTTTAACTGTCTTAAAGAAGGACATACTGCAAATGTGTGGAGTAAGGCTTACAACAATTTTTCTTATTTCCTAAATGATAAGCCTAGATCCTATAGATTTGATGGTAACTATTATGCATGCAACAAGTATGGGCATAGAGCATCTAAATGCAGGTCTGTTATGAATAACATTGGAAGATATCCTCAGAGGACCCAAGGAGCTGGTCCTAAACCTTTTGTGAACCGAAATCACAACCGTTGTAATGGATTCAATCATCAGCCAAGAAGTGGTGGTTATCAAGTGGCAACCAGATGGAGAGAAAATTGTATGATCTATCATGGTCATGGTCATGGTCACACTACTACAACATGCAGAAGGAAGAATGGAAACCTAAACAATGGACTTTGGAGAGCTCCTGGATTGGTCTGCTATCACTGCAACAAACTGGGTCACATTGCCAGATTTTGTAGATCAAGAAAGGACATATCTAATGATATACCGGTCACTCTGGAAGGAGACATTGATGTTGACACTGTTCAAGCAGATATGAACAAAACTTGGAAGAAGAAACCAGCGGTGTTACAAGAGGAATAGGTTTTTGCACCTAGTGTGGAAATCATGAAATCGACAAACTAAGCTTTAGAAAAGCTTAGGGGGAGCAAACGGCTAAATGTTTCGAACCCCCGGTTTACACTGGTAAAAGACTTTAACTGGTATGTGATACCTGTCATTTGGCAAAAGACCGAAAATGGTAAAAAGGCAAATTAGGGTTTACACCCTAATGGAGGAGCATTAATGATGGTAGGTGAGGAATATGTTTAAAAGCATTTTTCAAATCATTTCTCACTATTAGTTTTCGAGCGAAGAAATTTTTTTTCAAAGAGAAGAGCGACAAAAAGGTGATTTGAGCAGAGATTTTGAGAAATTGAGAAACCACGAAGGAGATTCATATTCAAACTGGAAACGATCAACTGGAGACCACAAAGTGGTGATTCAACAACCAACGAAGTGTGAAATGAAGAAGAATCGGCAAGCCCTAATTTCAAGTGTTTCAAAAGGTATTTCTCAAGTTCTTAAGATTTCTATCATGGCTTCTACATCTCATACTAGTTCTAGTGCATCTGTCAAGTCTGCAAGTTTTATTCAAAGGAAGTCCAAGTATAATACCCTATCACAAGTTCTGGCTGGTGTGATAGTAGAAGAGGGAATTTACGACTACATAGATTGCAAGATAGAAGACCTAGGGTCTCTAGCTATCCACACCCAGTTAGGTTTATTTTGTGGAAAAGATAAGAAGATCAAACCGGAGTTTAATATTTTGGAGAAGAAAAAGCTCCACAATGTTGTTTACTTGCTAGAAGATTTCACAGAGGATCATATAAGGATCATTCTGAGCAGAGTCCATGATGATAAGATGTACCTGGAGAGAACACATGATATCACGCTACAGGCAATTCATGCAGTCACTAGATTCTACAACACAGGGGAAGTGTCAGCCCTAAGAACTGTAAGCAAAACTAAAATGTCCAAGCTTACCGGTTCAGTGAGTGACTCATGAGGCATGACAGTAAATTCTATCAAGGATGATCTGGTTAAGTATGCATGTATGGTGAATGGATACTGGACATTCTAAGCCAGTAGAATTAACTCTGTATCTGCTGTAGCGGTAAATGCCACTTACCGGATGATAAAGGAGGATGCATCATTTGATCTATGCACTGGTATGCAGAGACAACTCCTGTTGAACCTAAAATTGATCAAACAGGATAATGCACTTAGGTTCAAGTCTGGACAACTACTGGCTGAGTTGTTCTTCTATTTCCAAGGCTACTTTCCAGGAGTAGGAGATGTCCAATGGTCTGGTGACCAACCAGTGACTAAGAAAATCAAGGAAAGCATTGAAGCAATTGGAATCGGCTACCCTGATGTTCTGAACAAGTATTTTGATGAGTTCAGAAGGAAAATGAGCCAAAGAGTGAGGATATCAGGTGACATCATCAAGAAATATGAAGATGATATCTGCATCACCATCCAAGTAGACAAATGCATAATGGAGGCTGTTGAGCCTAGATAGAAAGAAGTGGAGCCAATGGGCTATGAGGTGATGTATGATATGCTGGAAGGGTATGCCTCTACCCTTATTGCCTCACCTCTTGATCCTAAGGCAAAGAGAATCGGCACCTACCTAGAGAGGATAGCACCAGTTAAGGAACCACCAGCAATGAAAGAAAAAGAACTGGCAGTAAAGAAGGCAAAGGCAGTGCCTCTTGCATCTGCACCGGTTACTACTACAACTCCAAAAGTGACCAAGTGGTCACCAACCAAGAAGAAACTAGAAGCAGCACCGACTAAAGTGTTGGAGAGGAAGAGGAAGACAAGGAATACCTCTCCAGACTCAGAAGAAACTATGTCTAAGGAAAAGCCAAAGAAAACACGTCAAGCAAAGAGGAAGACAAAGAATGAACTAGCATCTTCTACACTGGTAAATATAGATATCTCTTCCTACAAACCTTTGACACATTGTCAAAGAACAATAAAGAATATTAGGAGGAAAGTGCTAAATGACTTAATTAAGTGTTTTGACGACTTTAATGATGATGAAAAGGAAGCAGTTGAAAAGGAAATAATTCAATATTTATGTGCTAATGACCGGTCACCCTCAGAGATTAAGTCTTAGACATCGGATTCTTTATATATGTCATTAGATAATAGATGGCGCATTGCCATAGAAAAGGAACAGGAAATCAGGGAGAAAGTTTTTGCATAGTACTTTCTTGACCTGTCAAATTCTGAATTGTTTGATGTTATTGACCAAAATAAAGGACTCTTCTTCACTAGAAGAAGAAGAATTTGGCTATTAGAAGGTAAAGTTGATGATGTTGAAAAAGACACTCATCTGTATATGAGAACTACTGTCCAGTCTCACAAAGCGCATCTAGCCAACCGACAAGTTGAAGAAGAACCGATTACATCTAAACTGGATGAAGAATTTGATGATGAAGGAAATCTGGTTGTTGAACTGATCGACACCATTGATGTTGATGCTCTGGACGTTAAGGATGTTACTCAGGAAACACCATTTGAGGCAATAGGGTAGGAGCAACAGGCTAAATAGGTTGATAAGAAAGCCAAGGACAGACAGGAAGTGGCAAAGGAAGAGGCAGAGCAAAGGAAAAAGGATGAAGAAGAGGAGAAGAAGATAGATGAAGAGGAGAAGAAGAAGAAAGATGAAGAAGAGAAGCGGAAAAGAGATGAAGAAGAGAAGAAGAAAAAGGATGAAGAGGAGAAGAGGAAAAAGGATGAAGAAGAGAAGCAGAAAAGAGATGAAGAAGAGAAGAAGAAAAAGGATGAAGAGGAGAAAAAGAAGCAAGAAGAAGAAAAGAAGAAGAAGGAAGCAGAAAGGAAGAAGAAGGAAGAGGAAGATAAGGAACAGGAGAAGAAGAAGGAAGCAAAAAAGGAAAAGGCTAAGGAAGACAAGGAAGCGAAGAAGAGGAGAGAAGCGGAGAAGAATAAAGCAGCAGAGGACAAGATAGGAGAAGTGGAGAAGAGCACCCAGATGGAGACTCTGAAGGCAACCGAGAGTCAAGCTAAATCAGCTGATCTCACAAGTCCTATCAATCTCTAGTTTGCAAGTGAAACGGAGCTAATGCAGAGCATCAAGGTACCTCAAGAGCACCTTGAAATCATTTGACGGAAGAAGGAGCATGATGTAATTCAAGCAGTTGTGGATACGCTTACTGGTTTGATACCTAGTACAAACCTTCCCAACACTGATTCATCACTTGCTAAACTCAAGCTCCTATGCATAATAGTGGATGATCAAGTGCAGAGCCTTGAAGAGGCAGTAGAGGCCAATGTCAAGAAGGAGCATCAAAAAGATCTTAATATAGCTCTGGTGAAGAAATTAAATGAGCTCCAGGCTGAACTGAAGAAAGAACAAAAGGATATAAGGGATGCTCTAGATGAGGGGAATCTGCTACTCAACAAGATCTGCCAACCCCATCTTTTCTATGATGATGTGCTAGCTCTGTGAGATTTTTCCAAGATCAAGAGCTCAATGAAATGTACAAAATAGAGACACAATATAGGACAAGAATATACTGTATTCTCATCAATAGAAAATGATCAATAATATCCAATTACATACAATGTAGATGAGCTTTCTTATATAGGCAAGGCTAGGGATATGTGAGCACACAAACATGACATGTGGCTCAATAAGAAACAAGGGTAGGTAGGAAATAGGTGGGGGTAGTTAGGAGAAATAATATAATAGTCCACATGAGGTGGATCACCCACTGAATGTGGAGTGTAACAACAAGATCAACACCATAAAAGGTGGAATTTCTCCTACACACACTATCCCAATGTGGCACAAACACCCAAGTTTCTCATACCCAAACTACTATGAAATGCATTTCCTAAGTAAAATTAAGTAAGTGTAATAATATCCAAGATGAATAATTATTTACACCAACACCCCCCCTTAAGTGCAACTTAGGGGAATGCACTTAAGTCTACAATGCAACTAAGCAATGCAAGATGGGTCCCGGCTACGAGGCCATGTTAGGTACCCATGTACAAATACAAATGCCTGAAAACCAATGCAATGAAAACTCTCACAAAGTGGGGAAAGAGAGAAAAACCCAATGGGAAAAAACCCTCCCCCAAAAGAGAGATGAAAAACTAGATACAAAGAACTCTCATAGAAGTATGTGAAGGACAAAACCCCATGTGAGGAAAAAGTCCCCCCCATATGAGAGAAGAAGAGAAGCTAGGAAGCCCCCCCTCAATGTGGAATTTGCACCAATGATAGAAGCTCGATGTATGAAGAAACTGCTCCACGAATGTTGAACAACATTCCTCGCCTTAGGAAGAAACAAAACCAAAGGTGTATCCATGAA
The DNA here is from genome assembly GCF_030272615.1 of Cryptomeria japonica. Taxonomy (NCBI): domain Eukaryota; kingdom Viridiplantae; phylum Streptophyta; class Pinopsida; order Cupressales; family Cupressaceae; genus Cryptomeria; species Cryptomeria japonica. Next base: position 567,953,171 of record NC_081415.1, on the reverse strand, counting down.
GTCTCCCCAATCATGAAGGGAAGATGTATGAAGAAAACTCATGATGAAAGGAATCTCTAAAAATTGCTCAAGTGTCCCCATGTCGATGCTGAAAGATACCCCCTCCAAAGGTGGTAAACTGTGCCACACTGCTGAAAAAGGCACTCCAAGATCTAGTGGAGATGGATGTAGAACATGTCCCAAAGACTCACATGTCTCCTCAAAACATAAAGAGACCTCCTCCAACTGTTGTACATAAGTATCCACAATCATGTCAACCTCGAAAGAATGATCATGTAGAGAATGAACAAGAGGGTCAAAGTGTCCCTCGCAACAATCGAAGAAGGATCACCTTCATCAAAGAGAAGATGAATGTCATCAATGATGTCTCCCAAATCTGCAATGTAGGATTCCACAAACAAACCTGCAATATCTGTCAAGTAATCATCCCGTAAATCTGAAGCTGGAAGACAATGAATATCCTGCTGCACTGAATCACATGAAGGCAAAACTGTCACACTATTCGCATCATCAGGTGCAATAGGTGATGTGATATCAATATGAGGAGATGAAATACAAGGCTCAAGAATGGGGTCACATGTGAGAATCCCCATGTTCAAGTGCCCAAAGTTTCCCTCAAAATCTAAACCATCACAAGAAATGTGATCATCATGTATAGAATCATCAAATGTGAAATCATCATCATCAACAAAATCTGAAAAGGAGTATAACCGAGATGCATGATCAACCACCCCAGTCGCAATGATAGCTCTAGTCTCCAAGTCTCTAATGAAAACTGAGTCAGGTGTGAACTCCACAACTCTCTTAGTTGCGCCATGTGTGATTTGATAGATAGAAAGGAGATTGTTTGTCAAGTGGGGTACACACAACACATCATTGAAGGAGTTATCCCCAATGTCAATAGATCCTTTCCCAATCACATCCATGTATGTATGATTGCCCATCAAAATCTGTGGCATGGTGCACGGCTCAAATGTAGAGAACATAGACTGCGAAGATGCCATATGATGAGAAGTACCTAAATCTAAAAGCCATCTCTCTGAATCATGACTGATAGTAGCACATAGAGCTTTTCCTTTTCTTGTTCCAAAAGAGTGAGTCTTTCCACTTGTAGAAGCCATGAATGCTTGCCCTTTTCCTTTTGAATGTGAGGAAGTGGAAATTGATGAATCATCCTTCTTGTAGACTTTAGGCAAATCAATGTTATGCTTTTTGATGATATGTGTGAGCTCATCAATCTTCTTAGAATGGCAACAATGCTCCTCATGACCAATCTTTTTACAGTAAGCACAAGTAGGTCTCTCCCTCTTTGGTGAATTATCTCTCTTGGAAGAGGATGAATCTCCTTGTTGTGGAGAAGATGGTGCTTTTTCCTTAGGCTTTGATTGCCATTTCTTCTTGTTTGAGTTGTCCTTTCCTTGATTTCCTTTGTTCCCTTGATTTGCCACTAATGCTTGAGACTTAGAAGCCTTAAGAATGCCCATGCTTATCAACTTAGTTTGTTCCATCATCAACATTTCATTGAAAGCATCAAATGTAGGCATTGTGTAGCTTGAACCCATTGTCATCCTATGGGTTTGGAAACTAGAAACAAATGCTGCATATTCTTGTGGAAGCTTGCCTATCAAGTTGAATATCAATTGAGTATCCTTCTTATCAATGCCACAGTCTTTGAGTTGTGCCCTCAACTCATTTGCCTTAGTGACATAATCATGTATAGTATCAAAGTTCTTGGGATCTAACATGGTGAGATCACTATCAATTTAATATCCCCTAATCCATCAACTTGACCATACAAGTCTTGAAACTTTTGCCAAGCAACCTTGATTAGAGTACATTTCTCAATATGAAAAATGAGATCCTTTGATACATACTTTCTTAAGGTACCAATTGCCATGATATTTTTAGTGAGCCAATCCAAGTGACCAACTGGATCAACCTTAGGATCAGCGGGAGCAACAATAGTTCCATCAATGTAATGAGTGAGTCCTTTTTCCATAAGTTTACTCCATGCATCAATTTTCCAAGTAGCATAATTATGAGGAGTTAAGAGAGAAAACTTAGAAGAACCCATAGTAGCAAAAAGGAAGGAACACAAGAGAAAAAAAGCACAAGAGACACCCCCCCAAAAATGATGATTTTGGCACTTTATATGTAGTCCGTGTACAATAGGCCACTTGCAAAAAATGGCAAGGTGGACTTCTGATTTTGTTTTACAACTGCCCCAATAGGCTGAGAACTACAAAGAAAAAGATCAGAAGATAGATCTATGCAATACAAATGCCAAAATTGGTCAAATAAGACCATATGATGAAAATACAATTTATACCCACAATTGCTGCAAATTGATACCATATTCTAAGAGTAGACAAAAAATAACGCACTTTCAAAAAAAACGGCATTTGAAAAGGAGTCCGTATGAGCCCGAACGGAGACCTGGAAGTTGCAGAAACAGGGATTGGGGAGGTAAAGTCACCAAAAACTGAGAATTCTAAAAACATTGTCCATAAAAATCATAAAATAATTCCACCATGTGAAAGTACACAAAATTCTATCCCATTTCAAAAAAAATTGCACCCAAAAAGGAGCAAAAATGAGCAAGTTATGGCCATTTGAAGTTGAACTGCAAAATCAAAAAGCTCAATGAGAGGGGCCTGCAAATTTTTTTCAAAAAATGCTGATGTGGCACTGATGTCAGCAAGTCACTATGCTAAATTTGACAGCCGTATGACCGTCGCAAAAACTTCGCCTCCCTGCTGACTAGGCATACGTAGTGTACGAACTACTGACTGGGCAAGTGACTGTGTAGTACGGATGCTGACATGGCACTGTATAGTGGCGTACTGACGGACTATGTGGCACAGGTGACATGGTGTATGGAATTCAATGACGAGCCAGTGGCCACCTGCCACATGGCGGATGCAGGTTCGTCGGATTAGTTGACCGTCGGGGAGGGAGGCGCTGCCGGAGGCGGTAGAGACCGGCGGGCCCAGTGCCAAGAGGGCCAGTGGCGGGCCGAGAACTGAGGCGGCCGGCGGGGGAGCTGAGCTTCCGGTGGCGGTGGTGAGCAACTCCGTCGCGGTGGAGGCGGGCAACGTAGACCTACACGGGCGGCGGCGACGACGTGCTCGGGCGGTACACTGCAGTGGGAAGACGCGTTAGTGGCAGCGGCGGCGGGTACAGGTACATTGCGTTGATAGTAGCAGGTCCGGACCTGCAACACCTGCGACACGCAGGTACGAACTGCACATGGGGGGGGTCTGCAGACCCCCAAAAATAGCACAAAAAACACCTCTTTTTTTTATTTTTATTTTTTGCTTTGTTTTTTTTTTATTTTTTATTTTTCGAAAAAAAATAATTTTGAAAAATAATTTTTTTTTTAAATTTTTTTTTTGAAATCCGTACGATAATAGCCAAAATGGGGAAAAGATTTTCTCACCAAAATAGGTTGGCTTTATAGTTGAAATTTATGGAAACAGCCATCTGAACGCAATGACGAGGTTGGATCTAGTCTAGGACGCCTCCAAAAGATGCTACTCCTTAGATCTGCCTCTTGATGTCGCAATAATGCCTCTTCAAGACGAATCAATGAAGCCCCAATGGCTCTGATACCATGTGAGATTTTTCCAAGATCAAGAGCTCAATGAAATGTACCAAATAGAGACACAATATAGGACAAGAATAAACTGTATTCTCATCAATAGAAAATGATCAATAATATCAATTACATACAATGTAGATGAGCTTGCTTATATAGGCAAGGGTAGGGATATGTGAGCACACAAACATGACATGTGGCTCAATAAGAAACAAGGGTAGGTAGGAAATAGGTGTGGGTGGGTAGGAGAAATAATATAATAGTCCACATGAGGTGGATCACCCACTGAATGTGGAGTGTAACAACAAGATCAACACCATAAAAGGTGGAATTTCTCCTACACACACTATCCCAATGTGGCACAAACACCCAAGTGTCTCATACCCAAACTACTATGAAATGCATTTCCTAAGTAAACTTAAGTAAGTGTAATAATATCCAAGATGAATAATTATTTACACCAACAAGCTCAAAAGCAAAAACTTGAAAAGGACTTGTAGTCCTACTTGAGCACATTCAAGCTACCTTATAACTCCATTACAACTTATGGGAAAATCGTTCACTGGTTTCACATCCAGTCAGCAAAAATGGAGCAAGAGATCAACACTCGGTCTAGAGATTTGCAGGAGCTACAACTGGTTCTACTCCCACGATTGCAAATTCTTCAGAAGTGCTATCTGAACCTAGATGCCTTAATAGTTACATAGGAGATGAGCATAATTGATCCCATGGAAGAACAGGTCTCCCAAATGTAGACAGAGCAAGAAGTATCCACCTCCCTACTTGAGTCCTGGTCTTTGTCGATGAAACAATTCTTGCAGGACTTTAAATCTATTTTTGACAAGTATCATTCCTTGTTGTCATAAACTTTTATTATTTTTAATATCAAATGAAAACAGGGTTGTTCAGCTGGACTTTGTCATTATTGGCAAAGGGGGAGAAGAATTCTATTTGGAGAAGTATCTGGTAATCAAATTTTTGATTATATGCTCTGAATATCTCAATGTTTATACTCTATATGCAAAAATGCTATATATTGTATTGTTAAAGGGATAGTGTATATGCTTAGGGGGAGCAATTTTGCTAATGGCATGATTTTGTTGTAAAACATTTAGATGTCAAAATTTTATTTTCCTAAGTGTTGCCATCAATCCCAAAGGGGGAGATTGTTGGCATTTTTGATGTTTATGTTATGTTTGTCATTAATGGACACACACTTTCATTGAGATCCTCTTTATATGTATCAGTTAGAGCACAACCGGTACTTGTTCCAACCGGTATGTTGATTATAGTCTTTAGACTATTGATGTTTTGTAGAATGTATTTCCCAGTCTGAAGCGGCATGTTGACCCCAAGCAGTACGAAGAACCAAAGTGGCATAACATATTTTTACTAGTCTTCATTTTTGTCAAACCGGCAACCGACATTTTGTATGAACTGGTAATACTCTGTGATGAGTTACCAACTGGCATTTTGTGATGCATTACCATCCACTGATTGCTTGATGGTTCCGAAACATTAACAGTGCTTTTGTGTCATGGTACCAAGTATGTCTAGGTTCATTGAACCTAGGAAATTGTAATGTAATCCTATTGGACCAACATGAAATCAGATTCCTTTATCAGGACATCATGTCTAGGGCTCTATGTTGTTGATGAGGTCACAACAAAAGTCTATATTGTTGCTAGGGTTTAAGTTGGTTGAGGAGTTGGAAAGAATATGAATGTGTAGGAGACTATGGTAATGCAGGAGTGCATTAAGAACAAGCTATCAAGGATCTAACCGAGCAGTCTGTGGTATTAGATAGATCAAACACTTCTTAATTACTCACATCTTTGACAAGTCTGTAGCCCTTAACCGGGTAGGCCCAAAAGCCTTTTTGTAAATCCTCTAACAAGGTGATTCACATCTATGGATCTGAAATCCTCTAGCAAGGTAGTCTTTAATCGGACTTATCTCCTAACAGAGATTGAGATTCCTAACAGGATCTATTCTGGTAAAGAACATTGTAAGACCTTAACCGGTTTGACCTTAACCGATCTGGTTCCTATTCTGTAGATAGTTACTTGTGATTTCCATCTCACCGTGGTTTTTCCCATTTGGGTTTCCACGTCAAAATCTATTGTGTTATGGTGTTTGTGCTTCTATGGGTGAATGCATTATTAGCTATTTGGTTTGCATGTTTGTTAACCGGTTTGTTTGTTAAACTGTTTTACCAATTTACTGCTAGTCTTGCAAAGTGTATAAGTGCAAAGATTTTTGGCATACTAATTCACCCCCCCACTCTTAGTATTCATGAATATTTCCATAAGGATGACTATAAATAATTTGGATGAGTATGGCTCTAGAAGTTCATAATCTCCTTAGCCCAAAAGTGATGAAAGATCACAAAAAGGAATATGAAGCATTCATTCATATTTATAGATAAAAGAGGAGATTTAGAAAAAAAAACCCAGGAGGACCAACATACAGTACCCACTTGAATCATTCTTTCTCTAGTTATTGGTTTAATCACAATCTTTAGGAGAATTAGGTAGTACATTATATAAGGTTTCTTATAAGGAATAATAATTTTGTGAGAAAAAGGCTTTTTCTCTTTTGGTTCATTTGAATGTAGCTTGTTATGAGTGCAATAACTTTGGACACTTTACAATACATTGTACAAGTGGTTTTGCTAAGGCTTCTAAACTAGATTATGAAAGGATAACATTATTTAGCAAGCCTATTATGAATAGCTACAACACAGAATGTGAATAGCTTAGTGAGATCAAGGAAATAGAATTCCTTCTATGAAAGAAAGATGAATGTTGGCCATGGTAGAAAAAGTTAGAGTATGATAAAACTTTTGAGTATTTTAGATAGAAGATGAGAGAGAGAAATCTCCTTTTTTATTTCAGGGTAACTTCAAGTTAAGGGGGATTGTTGACTCCCTACTACAAGTATACATGATGGTCTTATAGAGAAGCATAGATTATATTAGTGCATCGATTATTGAAGATAGGGGAAGTGAAAGTATTAGAGGAATGATCAAATAATTCATTTTCCACTGATGTCAAAGGTAAATAGAAAAAGACAAAATAATAGTTAGATAGAGATTATTGACAAAGAAAAGTATCATTCACAAGGGAAATATTTTGAGGTTTTCCATCAATAATAAAAGGAGATATTATTGAAGAAATATTTTTCATTGATGTTAAAGGACTTGTTAGTGTTACAATTGATGTCAAGGTATCTCAAGTTCATATATTTTTAATTACTTATATCATTACATGTAAATAATTTGAAAGAAAGATTCAAGTATGCTTGATAGCTCTCTTAATTTTAAAATTAGATGAAGTGGGAGTGAGAATGCCTATTATTAAGACAAGGAAAACATAACAAAAAAATATAACTAGCTAAAAGATAGAAAATAAAACTAGACACAACCAAGACTAAATGCATATAGCATAGAAAAATACCACCCATCGAAGGTAGAAAATGATAGTCTATAGTGTGGCGATTTTGATATTTTTTCAATCCTAGATAATCTCCTTAACCTTTTCATGAAAAGAAAACCCTTTTATCATGCCCTTTGCCGGAATAGTAGAACGAAACTCAATTTTTGCCTTGACAATGATACTAGTCAACTGCAAGGAAATACCACACATAATCTCCATGGACCTGTTCTTTTTTGCATGTATCCACTTAAGCTTTTCCTTGATAACCTACATAGAAATTAAATTTTTGGGTGCCATTTTACTTCCATATGCAACAATCTCTTCAAATTTTCTTTTTAATATTTAGTTTTTGCACTATACGTCAAAGATAGCCATAGCCAGAGCCATTTCCTTTCTTTCTTCTTTCTGGGATGCCTTGTAACTTAGAGCTTTAACCTCCTTGTCTATATTCTCCCATCTCACAAGCCTCTCTGCCAGAGCATTAGCAGCAATCCAAACTTTTTCATCTTTGACCCCCATCTACCAGTTAATATCCCTAACCTCCACCTCCACAAAGACCTCCAATCTATTAATTTTCTTTAGAGTCATGTAGATCTATGCTAGGAGTTAATGACTTATTTCACTTATCTTTTTATATGTGATGCAAATTCCATTAAATTTGTTCACTATCTCTGGTAATTCTCAATCGCCAAGGGATGAAAGATGGGAAGGGTGAGGGAAACCTAGGGTTAGTGTAGAATAGTTAAGGGAAAAATCAATATCATTAGGGAAGGAATTATTAGGGGTCCATTTTGAGCCCATAGTCTAGGAGGAATAGTAGTTCTTGAAGATAACCTCCTTAATGTTCAACCTTTTGACAATTTTCTCTTTGTGAAGTTGGGTTTGAGGTTCAATATTCTTCATCTTGGTAGTGTGTTGGGCATTGACCTAGTTTCCCATGTTTTTGGAAGGGTTGGTGACCATAACAAAGCTAGAGGCACCATTACAACTGGTCTCTAAGGTGTTAGATAACTCCATAAACATGATAGGATTTGGAAGGGGGCCAATAGAGTTTATACTAGGGCTTCTAGTAGAGAACATAAAAAAATTTAAATCATTGAACCTAATAACTAACCCTTGGTAAAGGTGAAGCATAGCCTTATAATTAGCCATAGCCATAGATTGAGCTAGGTAGAAATGATCCAAAATGGAAAATTCTATTTCACACCATGTCTAAAATGATTTAGTATAGGGAACAATTGGGAGTGGAATCTTTTGTACCATCCATCAAAGATGATGTATTTCATTAGGTCCGGTGCCACCTCCTACCATTCTCCCAAGATATCATATGTATTGAATTTGTTCTTTGAATGAGATACTCTGTTGTAAGCATCCAAAAATCTCTTGAAGTCATCTTTATATTTGTTTAGTTTTTTAGGGAAAGTTGCACCTTCAACCAAGAGCCCAATAGTAGCTTCTATGAATACTATAGAAACTATGAAGGACACATCACCTATGATAAACTTTCCTTCAGCCTGTGAGCAAGAATATTGTTTAGAGAGAGAAGGATTTAAGACTTTCATACCCTCAACATAGGTGGAAATATTTCCCCTCTCAATTGTAGACCAAAAAACTTTGTCCTTCTTAAAACTATCACATTTATCTATTTTTTTCTAAATAAGACCTCTCCATGGTAATTCTCAAAAAAATAATGATAGTGGCTGAGGAAGGGTAAAACAATGCTAAAATTGGAAAAGGCTAGATAGACAACAACAAAAACAATTTTTGGAAAGGTATTACTTTCCACAAATATAAAAGGAAAACTCTTCATCATTTAATATTATAAAATTTTGAAGAGAAGGCCATAATTAAAATAGAAATCCTTATATTTTAACACAATATTTATTCTTATGTCATCCTGGATAGTAGCACAAACACATATTGGGAACTTGTCCAAGGTAGTCCACATTTGAAGACAACTAGTGTAGGGACCCATACTTTCTTGCCTATTAGTAGATTTTTTCCCCTACTTGAGGGTGTGGGTGAGTCTAACATGTCCAAGAATTAAAAGAATGCACTAGTATCTAACAATGAGATCTTTTGTGGGCATCTTGGGGATGCTTTACCACAGAGAAACATATGGCCCTCTTAATTATATCACTATGCTTTAGTATCATTTTTTTATAGTTGACTAGCATATCTACTATTGCTTGGAACTATCTATGGTATTTTTCTGAGGTCTATGGCTCATTAAGAGTATGTGCACATAGTTGTATTGTCTTACTATTTTGTACCACATTCTACCTTTGTTGAGAGTTATAACTTACTATTTTGAAGTAAAATAATGTTGTATATGATGTATTTTAGTCTTGAGTTTCAAAGGTCAAACTTCAGAGGATAGAAAATTAGAAGTAAACGAATGTTTACTATGCTAGTTGGTTGACTATATTGAGGTTCATGATGAATGCACCATAATATTTTAATATATACTAGTTAGGAAGTGTGTGAAGGATTTTTGGGACCAGTTAATCTCATATTTGGTAGTTTGTAGTGTGTCACTAATCATAGTATAACATTTGTGCTTTAGTATCAATTTAATTAGATGTTTAGTTAAGAGATTTGCTTATCTCTGAATTAAACATTTTGTAAATATGTTATAGGCTCACATAAGAATGCAACTTTATTATTGGAATGCATATCACATTTATCTGTTCTCATTCCAATGAGTGTGTGTTGGATAATGTGGCAAAATTCGTGTAATATATTTACTAAGTAGGTAACAAATATAAATTAAAGTGTGCAAATCAAGTTGTCGACCGTATACACATTGAGAAAGTGTTCTAATGCAATTTAGATCAGATAGATGTTGAAGGTTGAGTTGTGAAAGTTCACATAATATTTTCTTTGTATCAAATTTCTATATTTGGGGTCGTTGCCTTATAATTTGAGTTGATGTTCAATTCTTTGGATTAGGGGATTGGTGTGTCTTGTAGGTTGGTGCCTGAAAACTTTATTGGGGATTGGTTTCTCCATCTTTACTTGTAATTCCTTTGGGTGTGTGCCTATAAAATATTTCAAGTTCATTATACCTTTTTGAGGCTATATTTGGGCAGTGCATCTAAGAAGTTATTTCCACTTCTATTTTTCCATTCTAGGTTACCACATATATCTAGTTTTCTCATGTTTTGATGTGTGATAGTTTCTATAATTTTATTATCTTATTTTATGTTAAAGTGAGATCTATCAATAATCCTAATGATAAATTTTATTGAAGTTTTCTCTTAGTATATATGTCTGATTAACATGTGTATGAAATATGTGAGATTAACAACTATTAGATGGTAAATTCTCTTACTATATCATTTATTATTTTCTTATAGTACACCAAGTCAATGAATGTGACCTAAAGACTATTCATCATTTGGAAGAACTAAATGAAATAGTTTTTACTATTTGATTGATAAAATGAATGAAATGATCAAATATAGAAAAATAAATTCAATGCAGTAGTTTTCAATGACCATGGAAATGGATCTTCTAGCTACTTATATTGGAAAATAAAATCACTCCATAAGGAAATAAAAATATTTATGGCTGTCCTTTTTCACTACAATTTTTAAATTATGATTCCTCAAACCCAATGGCAAATAGTATGGCGAAGATATTACGTGATAGTATATTAATATGGTAATTGTTTATTTTAAATATGAATCCTATTTGTACACACTAATAAAGCCAACTAGTAACCTAGATCTATAAATTAATTCAACCCAACATCAATAGAGATCTACCATGCATGTAAATAACAAATATTATACCATTCACATTTAAAGTAGGCTTGTTTTCATTGTTTTCCTATCCTCCATGATCTTGTATTTTCTATGGTAGCTCTCATATTTGTGTTGCATTTGCACAAGAGATCAAGGAAGAATGGATATGATTGTGATAATGCATAGTTATGATGCAAAGATGATGTGATGATGTATTGCTAGAGTTATTTTCATAGAATATAGGTATGCTCCAAGTATTCTATATTGAAAGGGAGAGAAGGAACCCTCTATGATAGAGATCATCCTAAGAATGGAGGGTTTTGATCACATAGATGAAAGAGACTCAATAATATTTGAAGGTAGGTAAAGATGAAGGGAGTAGATTAAAAGGTGGAAAGGTAAAAGATAAGGGTGAATAGAACTAAGAGGTTAAATTGAAATAAAGGGCTAATGTTGAGGAGTAGGTAATTTGGGGAGATGTGTTGTCATACAGATAAGAAGTAAAAGGTAAATGAATTAATTAAATAAACAAAAAAAATTTATTTAATTAATAGAGGAAAGGCTAATAAATTAAATATTTTTTAATTTGGGAAAGAGGGATGTAACCATTTTTTTATTTGTTTTGATAAAAGTGGCGAACCACTAAATTTTATTAATTTTTATAATTTTTTACAACCCGATTCAAAGAGCATCGGTAGGAAAGAAGCAAGTAAAGAAAACCTCCGATCTTTCTCATTCATAAAACCAAGATAAGAGGCCCACCCAAGATTACATAATCGGCATAATGGGCAACAAAAAACCCAGCCCCCTATAACGAGTACAAAAATTTTCTGGCTGAGAGAATTACATTAAGAATGTAGAAACCATGAGCTAGTACTTTCCAACAGAGGAGAAGAAGGGGGATAACATCATCATTGAGATCTGCAGGAGGCACTATCTGAAGACGAAAAACTGAAGTTGGCGAAGACATTACTCCTTTCATAGAGTCCAGGAGAAAGTGAATAGCTGAAAATACATTAACAGTTGTCGCCAAACAATCTAACGAGAGATGATCTAACAAAGCAAACAAGACAAACAAAGTATCATCATAAAGGTTAGAAATCAAGCCATTCCTTAATATTGAAAGAAGTTCCCCATGCTAGCCAGAAGATAGTAATTGAGAACGAGGTAGGAAACCACCATAATCAAAATTGCCAAATTCAAAATGATAGAGAGACAATGCACTATCCAAATCAACAACAGTATAGAAATAGGGATGGAATTATGCATAAAATGGTGCCATAACCATAGAAGAATCTAGGACCAAGTCCATATAGATAGTGAAAAAACAAGATGCAACCTCAGGAAGAAAACAACCTACATTTTCCACCAACCATCGTTTTCCCAAAACCTTACGAAAAGCCAGAGAGAAATCCAGAGAATAAATTTGAAACAAATGGCCAAGTATTTCATCATCAAAATCATGAGAGTCCTGGAAGTCATGCTTCTTAATAGGCATCAATATTCTATAGCCTGCAGACACCATAAAAGAGATAATGCAAAAACAAAGAGAATACGAGATTATAAAGACAAAAATTGCCATTATGAAAGAACAAGCTCGGCCACCAAAGGACACAACAGATAATATCATCACAAGCAAGCCCACAGCTAACGTGTGAAGAAACAACCACGGACCGCCACCTTTAGAAAAAATGATGAGAACTACTTCACAATAAACATGGCCATAAATAATACAAGATTGTCACATGAATGAGATCCCCCAAATGCAAAAGAAGTAATTCCAAGTCTGCCACCACAAAAGAAGAAATGAAAACAATCATTAAAACTTCAAGAGAGCCACCTCGACAATAGTACAAGCATCAAAGATCATCATAAATCAAACCTCGTGCAAGTTCTACAAGAAATCATACATCAAACAAACAAAAACCCAAGCAGCAACCACATGATAATATGTAAAGCAAGGTTTTTATTTTTAAATTTTTGAACTATGTAAAACAAGGTTACAAGGCACTCCCGCACCACAAACCCCAACCTATTAAAACAAAATATGCCAACCCATACCCTGGCTGGAATTACAAACAACAATGCAGACTTAGTGAGGAGATATGAAGACCAAAAAGGCCACCAACACCACATTAACCTACATACCTGAATATAATCACCAACAAGGTACGAAGTCGTGACTCTGCTAATAGGTTGTGATCGATTAAACTGGGTAAGGTGGTAAAATACTGGAATCCACATCAACCAAAGAGTGGATGGGACCATTAAATTAATAATAAATATTTATTTAATCAGAAAGAAGAGGCTTAGTGAATTATAAATAAATAAAAGTATTTATTTAATTAATAGTAGAGTGGTACTGGAGGATGTATCACCCCAGTGTCATTGTTCACGTTAAAAAGTTTACCCAATGCACTGTAATTTATAGGGAGGTTGCTATACTCGATTCCTGTTATCTAAAAATAAAAAATAAAAAATTAATTAAGTAAAAGTACTTAATTAATTAATAGAGGACACAAGGATACAATAATTAAATAAAGAAGAAATATATACAAATTTAGGTGTTTGCAGTAGTAATAAGTTCTATTTAGAGGATATAGGGTGGTAGGTAAGGATAAATATATCATGTTAACCAATTTACACTAGATATGTGGAATGAAAATTTTTAGTAGAAGTAAAATTAATTGTGACACTTGAAATGAGTTGCAAAGGAAAAATTTTGTAAGTAATTAAGAACAATAGTGGAATGACTAAGTAGACAAATTTGGCATACAAAGGCAATCTTGTAGAAATGAATAGGTTTTGTGCATTGAATCCTAAAAGAGGTAACATATGCATTAATGTTTTGAATTAAAGAAGTGACCACATATGTAGTGTCAAAAATATAAAAAATTATAATAGGAAAAGAGATGGATAATTAGTTATGGGTGAAGTTATAATTGGATTCTTAGGCCTACTCATGAGTAACCAATGTGGAAATATTTTTGCTAATAATTAGGGATAATCCATCTAAACAAAATAGGCCTTTAAGATAATGAGATAACAAGGTTTGTATGACATCTAAGATTGGTCCATTGACATTATACACACTATCATAATTATGGATAGGAAATTGGATATCTATGAGAGGCACGTCAATTTAATTGAGTCTATTTTGTCATACTGATAGTAGCTTCATAGTTGAAGCATCACCTAGTGTCATAATATGTGGTGGCAGGATAATTTAGTAGTGTAGAAAGATTTGTAATTTTTGGATCATATGATTTTTTTTTAAAATAACTCATTTGAATAGGATTAGTGAATAGGTGTAGTAAGTGAGTGAGGTTAGATAAATCTTTATAAAAAAATTAAAAAGATTTTAGATTAAAAGAGGTATTATATTGTGAAACTCATTAAATGTTTCATAATAAATAGTATGAAGTGTCAAAATAGATTGAAAATAAATGATAGGTTCATCAAAATATATTAGATAAAAATTGATATTATTTAGTTATTTTCATCTAAAATTTAACTTGTCTACACTACTGACTCGATAAGATTATGTCTCATTTTTATTTATGTTTCTATGGACTTTAATGCCATTTTTGTAAATAGAAAACTAAATAACAAAACTATAAAGATATTAAAGAATAAAATTAAATTTCTATGCATTTATTTTTAAACTTGTTAGCTTGGACAAAGAGGTTCAGGTAAGGTCTACATAGAATGAACTTCTAACAATAGTCAAGAGCATATCTCTCTTTCAACCTCCATGGGAAACTAACTATCACAAGGGAATGAAATATGTGCATGTTTATAGCCTATTTGATTAGATAGAAAAAATAGAAAGAGAAAGAGAAACAGAATAGAAAAATAAAACCCAACTTCTATGCATACATATGATTCTTATTCATAGTTTGAAAAAAGAGGAAAGTAAGGTCTACATGGGAGGTTTCTAATTATAGTAAAGCCCCTATCACCCCCTCTCAACCTCCATGGTCAAGAAAAGGAAAAGAGTGAATAAAATACATATTTTCTCTTAGTTTATTTTAAAATAGAACTAGATAATGAAATGCAAATACCATGAAAAATATTCTAGTTTTACTAGAAGAAAAAATATAGTGTATATGATTATCAAGTAAGATTAGAAATCCCAAAAAATTCCAAGAAAAAAATATTGAATTTACATATATTATCAAAATTAAAAACAAATAATGTTTGAACTCTATAACCTCACACCATGAATGAAAGTAAATCTTATGAGAACCACAAACTACATGTCTGAAATATGCAAAGCATGCCAATGAAATCATTATAGAGAACAAAGTACTCAAGAACTTTTGATATGATAGTATCATTTCTAGTAGTAGATCACATGAGAGAAAAGAGAGCTTTATAGTTGGTCAAGAGTTAGATTGAGAGAGATTGAAAGAGAGAAATTCAAAGAATAGGAGAGAAGATGAAGAGATCAATGTCTTCACTTGGTTGTTAGTATTCAACCCAAGTTAATTACATCCTTGGTCAGCAAGAGAAATATAGTAAGAGGTCATTAAAGTAGTTGTTGTATGACTAATTGGTAGTAATATTTGCGGCTTGTGCTAAGGAAAAAAAACTAGAAATGCAACTTTAGTTTTTTGATAAAATGGGGTAAAAAATTATTCAGACAAAACAAAGATACATAGCAAAGGCCTCAGGCCCACCAAGAAAAGAACACAATGGAGCATCCAAAAGAATAAAACAACAAAGCCACTACATATACTTATCCTCCAAAACTAGCCTGTCTAAGATCTCAAGATAACCAAAAGATAAACCATCCCTTTCACCAACATCCCATCCCTCCAGATTCTCAGAGGCCCACTTTGCCAGGCAATCGACCACTCTATTCCATTCTCTGGGAATATGACAAAAGGAAACAAAATCCAAGTATGTGCGGAAATGTAAAATATGTCTAACCATAGAAGCTAATTTCCAAACTAACATCCTCCAAGACTTGATTATTCAGCATATCAACAATCACCTGAGAATCCGACTCACAGATAATCCGTCTCCATCTGAAAGAGATGCCTCTTTCAAAAACAATCTTGATAGCAAGGGCCTCCATCAAGTTGTTAGAATATTGTCCTTTATAAATAGAAAAGAGAAAAACAACACATCCATCAACACCTCTACCAACACCTCCAATACCCACATGCCCTGGATTTCCACGAGAAGAACCATCTAAGTTAATTTTAAAGATCCACATAGGAGGAGGTAACCACTTTCCCTCTCTACTGATCCATTGCTTAACATGTTTGAATCAATTGCCAGTAGTACTACCCACTTTATTGTTCCCTAGCTACAGGTTCCTAACATTAGCATAATCTCCAAGATCAACATTTTTAGACATGTTACACCTTGCCGAGATAGTCTCTTGAAGCCTATTGACAATCTTCTACCACACCTGAGAACTCCCAAGTTGTCAATCACAAAAGACCCTATGATTCCTTTTCAACCACATTCCATATAATAAGAGTAGGCCCAATAGTCCATGCCAGCTGAAGGAAGGAAGTCTTCGCTAGAGGTCTTCCCAGACTCTCCCCAAAATAAATTAAAGAGGAAGAATGAATACAAGCATGTTACCATGCCTCCCACCACCTATGCTGAATCTCCCTAGAAAAAGGGCATAAAAAAGAAAATAGGAGCAACACTCGTCACTATGTTTACAAAAGAAACAAATAGAGGGACCCTGAAAACCTCTCTTACGAAGATTCTCCCAAGTGAGGCATTTCCTCTGAGCCACCAGCCAAAGGAGGAAGTTACATTTACTCAAAGAATAGTTGTTCTATACCTTTTTCCACCAAGGAACATCTATAAGGTCATGCACTTTCCCATCTAACTTTTCATAACCCGCGGCTACAGTATATTTTCCTTTCGAATTGGGACTCCAAGCCAAACTATCTTTATCTTTGAGAGAGCTACCTAACCTGCCTTCCAAGACTTTAGCCAACATAGCACGATCCTCATCAGACCCCCCAAGGGCCACTCACGGGGATCCTTCCAATAAAACATCTCCATATGGCCTATAAAGCTAACCCTTTTAAAATTCTCCACCTTAATCCTTCCTACCTCAGTGAAAATGTTGTGCAAAGAGACTGAATTTGTGGATAACTAGAAAGAATAGGAGGATTACCATTGCAAGAGTCCTGCCAAAAGAGAGCTTTAGAACCTCTATTACAAATCTAGAAAAGGCCATCTTTAATAAGATGAGCCCCCTTTTTAAGAGTGTCCTAGATACATGATCCCCTACCCACCAAACCAAAGCAAGGCACCTCCTGGCCAACAACATCTAAAATATACTTGCATGTTAAAATATTGGCCCAGCCTTTATCTTGATTATTACACCACCTCCAATACAACTTGGCTGCTAAGGCCTTGCAAACCAGAGCCATCAATTTAAGACCAAGTCCCCCTGCATGCTTCGGTCTACAAACATACTCCCATTTAACAAGGCTCCACTTAAAAGAGAGAAGACTTCTAGACCAAAGAAATTGCCGAGAGAGAGAATCAAACTCTCTCACAAAGATGGAGGGGGGAGACTGCACAAAACAAAACACCTATACATAGGGAGAGCCTACACCACTATCTTCAAAAGAGTCACTCTCCTAGCCTAGGATAACCACCTGCAAGTCTAATTACTAACCTTGCTATTAAATTTGTCTGAAACACCTTCCCAAAAATATCTACGCTGAGTCCTCACATCCAAAGGAATCCCAAAATACATCAAAGGAAGAGACCCAATCTGGAATCTAAGGATTCTGGCAATTCTACTTTGAATAAGTCATGGAGTATTAAAGAAGTATATGGAAGACTTATCCTCATTGATTTTCTGACATGAGATCCTCAAGTAGATGTTCAAGGCTCTTCTAAATTTCACTGCCTCATTAACTTTGGCCTTGCCCATCAAATCTGTGTCATCCACAAACTGAAGATGAGAATAGGGAGATAGAGAATCACCCCAACTTCATCCTTGAATAAGAACCTATCTCACCTGGGAAGAGATCAATCTACCAAGAACCTCAACCATGATAATGAATAGATAGAGAGATAGAGGATCCCCTTGCTGAAGTCCCCAAGAAGCACTAAACAATTCTGAAGGCTCTCCATTACTAAGAACTGAGAAAGAGGTAGAGGTCACACAACTAAGCACCCAATTCACCCACTCATCTTGAAAACCAAAGGCCAAAAGGATTTTTTGTAAGAATTCCCAATTCACCCTATCATAGGCTTTGGCCATGTCAAGTTTAATGAACATTGCTTTCTCTTTTGAGTTTTCCATTGAGTGGATCACCTCCATTGCTACCACAACACCATCCATAATATGTCTTCCCTCAACATACTCACCTTGCTCCTTAGAGATCAGGGCACCAAGGAATGGTTTGAGCCTTTCATCAATCAATTTAGTAATTATCTTGTAGACCACATCACGCAGAGCTATAGGCCTGAACTAATCCAAACTATTAGCCCCCTCCTTTTAGGAATAAGAACAAAAAAGGTAGAATTCATAGATTTAAGAATCTGCTTATTCCTAAGATATTCTTGTACCACATCTAGAAGGTCATACTTTATAATCTCCCAAAATTCCTCAAAAAACTCTATAGGAAACTCATCAGGGCCAAGAGCCTTACCTTTTTTCATATGAAACACAACTTCCTCCAGTTCAGGTAACAAAATGGGACACAAGAGAGCATCATTCATTTCAGTCGAGATTAGAGGGGGGATGCAATTCAAAATAGCCCTCTCGTCCTCCATAGCTTCAGAATTCTCTTTGGTGAACAAATTTGAGAAATATGTGACAACTTCCCTATATATTCCTTCATAAGAGGAGAGAATGATCCCTTCTGAAGAAATAAGAGAAGTAATATAATTACCAGATCTCCGAGCCTTAGCAGAGTTATGAAAAAAATTTGTGTTTCTATCACCTTCATGTAGCCAATAAACTCTAGATTTCTGCTTCCAAAATATTTCTTCCCACAGTTCCCACTCTTTTAAATCCTTAAGAGAAAGGGCCTCATCTTTACTAAGCTCAACAGCCATCCCTTGATCCCTTATCTAATGGGTGACATCATTCAGCTTGGACTACACAACCCTCTTCTACACAAGCAGATTCCCAAAGCATTGCTTATTCCACCTCTTCAACCTATATTTCACATATTGTAATCTCTTCACAAAAGTATACATAGCCCTCCCATGGGTAGGCATCCCTTCATACCACCAATCAGCCATGAGATCCTTTAAAGATTGTTCCTGTAGCCACATCAATTGGAATTTAAAGGATGGATTTTTGGAGACTCTAAAAGAGGCAACCGAAAAATTTATGGGCAAATGATCAAAGCCACGCCAATCAAGAATTTCTGAATTGGTGGACCACCTGTTTCACCCAATAGTAGGAAACCAAAAATCTATCAAGTCTTTCTGAAATATTCTCCACATGATTAACTGGCTTCACGTCAATGAGATTCAAGAGACTAATATTATCCCTGAGTAGACTTGAAGAAGGATGGAGCCTGAGTGTGCCCCCTTTCTTTTCATCCAAACTTGTAACTGCATTAAAATCTTTCACCAAAATCCAAGGGAGGAAAGGATCTAGGGACCTCAATATGGGCCCATAAAAGTATATTACCCAAAAGATCAGTAGAAGCATAAATATTGGAAAAAAAGCACTTTTCTCTCGACTCAAAGCTAGAAGCAACCAAAGAAATGGATGACCTGCTGCAAATCCACCACATGGGGAAGACCTTATGCCAATTCCAGAAGCAAGCAACCCCCCCGAACTACCATGAGCACCCACTCCTTGCCAATGCCCTGGGGCCAGACACGCATAAAACAATTGGCCAAACCATCCACTAAGAGCTTGGTTTCCTGAATAAAAACAACATCACGAGATTAAGACTAAATTAATCTGTGAACAACTTTTTGTCTAGGGATGTTGTTCAACCCCCTTACATTCCATGAGATCACTATCATTAATGGGGCTGAGAGAAATGGGAATCAATGGGCCTCACAGATCCTGACTCAACCAAAGTATCACCAATAAGCTTAACCTTTTCCTGGTCTATTTTCCACCCACTCCATAAGGGTTTGTCCAAAGAGCCCTTTTTAAAGGGCTTCTATTGTAGACCTAAAGCTGGCGGGGCTTTATTACTTTTCCCAACATCTGAGGTCTCCTTTGTGGAAAAGGGATTAGGAGCCATGACAACAACCTCCTTAAGAACCTGTGACCCACTGAGATCCCTGTTATCCTAAACTTGTAAGGGCATGCCCAAAACCATCTATTCTTGATGTTTCTCCCCCATAGATACCGCTCAACCTTCTTCCATTGAGCCCACATCCTGTTCCCCATGCTAAACTAGAGCACCCAAAGCCATTTCAGCTGGAATTCCTTCCTCCTGGGCCAAATCATCTAGAATATCAAACCTATTTAGAGTGACATCATTTTGCCTGTCCAACCAAGTTCTCTTTTTCCCTTTGCCTTTATTTCGAGGCCTGACTGGAATGAAGGCTTCCATATCTGTAGGACCCTTAGGCATGGGGATCTTCCCCTTATCCTCTGCATGAATAGAGTGAGGAGGATCTGATATTGGGGAGGAAGAAGATTCATTCCTAGGGAAACTACGCTATAAATGTCCATACTCATGACATATACGACATCCAAATGGTAGTGTCTCATAATCTAGCTATTGGATCCAAGAAGATGAACCTAAAAAAATTTCAATAGAGTCTGGAAGAGGGTTAATAAAATCAACTTCTACACAAATGTGAGTGTAAGAAATTACCTTTCGATCTTGAGTTTGTGTAGCCAAGCCCACAGGCTTTCAAAGAAGCAAAGTGATCCAGGGAGATAAAAATAGTTTCAAGATCCACATGGTCCCAAGTGGAAAGCTCCAGACATAATGGTGGTGGTCAACTTGGCCTGTGGATAGGGCCGGTTAAAAATATGGGTAGGGGGATTCAAACCCCCAACCTATTATCTCCTATTTTAGTCTCCACTGCTAGGGCAAGCGGCTTATTTAAAAATAATGTGTGAGCTGTCATATCTAAAGGCATATAGTGGATATCTGACATTATACATAGGGGTTGGGCAGTTTGAACCCGACCTCAATGCTTGCCACAATTCCCTCAACACCACTACACCCACGACAGTTTCGAAGCTAATAACAAAGGTAATCCTTTTTGTATGGAAAAGCCAAAGTAAAACCAAACCCAATAATCATAGTACTTGCAAAGACCAAAATAGATATTTTGTTAAGATTTGTAAAATATGCAAGGCTCAGAATTATAAGAGCCATGGAATTAAAGGGTGAGGTTTATTTTAGAATATTTATATGTTGTAAAAAGGGGATATGATGGATTTTCCAAATCATATGGTTTTAAGCCATATTGGGTAAAATTTGTGTATAAAAAGGGGGGTAAGTTGTGAGAATAGGGGTAGACATTGGAGATTGGAGAATTGTGAGAGAAGTGTGAGAGGATTTTTGGAGAGCTTGTGATAGTGAATTGTTTGTCTTCATGCATTGGGAGCTTGAAGTCAAGTTTGTTGTACTTGAGAGAGAAGAACATTTGTAATTCATTATCATCCGAGGAGACGCGAGGAGACTTTGTAACAATTGAAGACCTTGTAACCTCTTTCTGGAGCATAATCAAGGATCGGACACTCCTTTGGAGATGGACTCGAAGACGTAGCCATTTGGTGAACTCCGTTATCAACTTGTGTTTTGTCCTCTCTTTTCTTTCTCTCTTCTGTTCAATCTATCGTTATTTGATTATTATGTTTATTTAAGCATTTTGATTGTAATTTTAAGACCTTCATGTAATCATTGCAAAAGTTAACATGTCACATGCAACAGTCATAGATCCTAACATCAGATCAAGTGGTATCAGAGCTTGTTTGACTAGTGTTTGCAGAGGTGGATGTTAACATGATCTAAGAGACAATGTGGTGAAGGCACATTTGCAGAGTATAATCCTAAGATCGGTAAACGAAGGACCTTTCCACTAAAGATGTCAGAAATTCCAACTAAACAAGAATACCCAGAGCTCAGTGAAATAGACTTTCAGAAAGCTTTTTTTGAAATGAAGACTATGGTAGAAGTGCTCTACAAAGAGAGGCAAGAATGAATGAAGAATGAAAAGGGAAAGTCATCGAAGGACCATGGAGATTGAGAGGATAAAGAAAAGAGATCGAGAGGTGGTGATTCACCACCAAAAACTCCTACATCTCCTTCTCCTCCTTCTTCCCCTTCTTCTTCTACTTCTATTAATCCTTTCAAGATCACATCTAAGCCTATAATTAAACTGGATGTAAAATTTGAATTACCTAAGTACTGTGGGGAGTTAGATGCTGAAAAGTTAGATGATTGGGTCCAATAGGTAGAGGTGTATTCTAGGATATAAGACCTAGTAGAAGATGCCTCTAGGATCCAGTTAGCCACTCTCCAGTTGTGAGGAACAGCTCTCACCTGGTGGGAGAGTAGGTCTAGAGAAGAAAGTGCTCGCCATGGTAATGTCGGTATGACTTGGATGGAATTTGTTGCTGCTCTCAAGAAGCAGTTCTACCCTTTGGCTCATATGCAACAATTGACAATGAATTGGCAGACCTTTAGGCAATCTAAGGGTCAGTCTGTCCAAGATTACACCCATGAGTTCAGAAAATGGGCTATTGCTTTGAATGTTCCATTGTATACTCAGGATACACTGCTTAAGTACATAGGTAGTTTGCATTCTTACCTAAGACATTCTATTTTGATGTTGAATCCTAGTAATTTGGATAAAGTTAGTGTTCAAGCCACACATCTAGAGTCTAGGGGTAAGAATTTTGACAATGATAATTTTGTACAAAAGTCATTTAAGGTTGCAGAAACAAAAAGAGAAAAGAAGACAACTACTGTTAAGAAAGAGTTCACATGTTCGCATTGTGACAAGAAAGGTCATGATGAAGAACATTGTTGGCAGTTGCATCTAGAATTGAAACCTAAGTGGGCTCAGAAACAAAAAGGTAAGGAGAAGTCCACAAATGTTGTTATGGATCTTGGTTCGGAGTCTGAAGATGAAACTAAGATAACAGCAATGGGATTGAAAGGTAAGGCTCCTATTGCCAGTGTTTCCTTTGATAGTTGTGCTTCTACTTCTCATGTTAATGATGTCCCTAAAGAGAAGAAAAGAAATGAGCTTTTTCATGTAAGGGTTGTTGCTAAACACACTAAAGTTGATGCACTTATAGATAGTGGATCCCAAACTAACTTAATCTCAGAAGATGTTGTAAGGAATTTGGGATTGAAAACTACTCCACATAAGAGACCTTATCCACTAGGTTGGGTTTGTGAAAATAGTAAATTACAAGTAACAAGGCAATGTACTTTAAGGTTCACAATCTCAAGTAAGTATGTTGATAAGGTACAGTTTGATGTGGTCACACTAGATGTTTGCAGAATAGTGTTGGGTAGCCCTTATTTATATGATCAGAAGGCTATTTTCTACAAGGAATTTAATCAGTATCATTTGTTTAAAGATGGCATCAGGTATATTGTACACTCTCACAAGGTTAAGACTAATGAGTCTTTTGCAAACATAGGGTAGTTAAAGAGGGTGATTAATGCAAGTAAAGATTTGTCTCTGATGTCTGTTAGATTAGGTGATTCTAGGCATGAACTTGAAGCAATCGAGGCTAATCAAGATCAGATGCCACAAGATATGCCAATAGTACAACATGAGGAGACAACAAATGAAAGCGTTGATGATCCATGGCCTCAGCTTATGGTTGAGAGTTTGGAGGCTCCCTTGGCTAAAAATGTTCCTATTCTGAAAGACCATTATGTTGTTGATTTGTTCACTTTTGTATCTACATTATTGCTTAGCTTGATACTAGTCAATGGTAGTTGGATAGTGAATATGATAGTTAATGTAGATGCTTATGGAAGTGATACAATGATGTGCATGTTAACCAATATTGTTGTAGTCTTGATTGTGGTGATGAGCCAGGTGCACAGATGGACAAATGATACAGGACAAGTGGGGAGGCCATGTCCTCACTTAATTTCTAAATAAATGCAACTTTTGAAGGTTCTCCAGTGGGGAGGATTGATCCAGGAGGATAAAAATAGTTTCAAGATCCACATGGTACCAAGTGGAAAGCTCCAGACATAATGGTGGTGGTCGACTCAGCCTGTGGATAGGGCCGGTTAAAAATATGGGTAGGGGGATTCAAACCCCCAACCTATTATCTCCTATTTTAGTCTCCACTGCTAGGGCAAGCGGCTTATTTAAAAATAATGTGTGAGCTGTCGTACCTAAAGGAATATAGCAGATATCTGACATTATACATAGAGGTTGAGCAGTTTGAACCCGACCTCAATGCTTGCCACAATTCCCTCAACACCACTACACCCACGACAGTTTCGAAGCTGATAACAAAGGTAATCCTTTTTGTATGGAAAAGCCAAAGTAAAACCAAACCCAATAATCCTAATACTTGCAAAGACCAAAATAGATATTTTGTTAAGATTTGTAAAATATGCAAGGCTCAGAATTATAAGAGCCATGGAATTAAAGGGTGAGGTTTATTTTAGAATATTTATATGTTGTAAAAAGGGGATATGATGGATTTTCCAAATTATATGGTTTTAAGCCATATTGGGTAAAATTTGTGTATAAAAAGGGGGGTAAGTTGTGAGCATAGGGGTAGACATTGGAGATTGGAGAATTGTGAGAGAAGTGTGAGAGGATTTTTTGAGAGCTTGTGATTATGAATTGTTTGTCTTTGTGCATTGGGAGCTTGAAGTCAAGTTTGTTGTACTTGAGAGAGAAGAACATTTGTAATTCATTATTGTCCGAGGAGACGTGAGGAGACTTTGTAACAATTGAAGACCTTGTAACCTCTTTCTGGAGCATAATCAAGGATCAGTCACTCCTTTGGAGAGGGACCCAGAGACGTAGCCATTTGGTGAACTCCGTTATTTGATTATTATGTTTATTTGAGCATTTTGATTGTAATTTTAAGACCTTCATGTAATCGTTGCAAAAGTTAACATGTCACATGCAATAGTCATAGATCCTAACATCAGATCACAAAGAGATTGAATGAAGAATCTCTTCCCTCCAGAATTCCAACGAAAGCCTCGGCAATCGAACCCACATAGGCACTCGAGAGGGAAGCTCCTCTGCAAAGTTGAAACCAATATGCCAAGGTTTGATAAAGAGCCCCACTTGATTGAAGAAATAAGGGCCGCCCTCAAAAGCCCTATTCCTATTAGCCAAGTTGGAAAAAATAACCAAAAAATAGTTATTGGCTGCCAGTAGTAACTCCATATCTCCTTCGAGATTCCAAACTCGCTGCGCCCAAGATTCTAAGACCGGTAAAGAGAGACGAAGACCCATGAATTTACATATGAGAGTATGATTACTCCAATATTCAACATCCTCTGAAACTTGATCCGGTTGAATAACGAACACTGGATGATCCAAAGAACTCTCCAAACGTCCATTCACCTTCTTCATTCGAAAAGACCTTTTTGAGGAAGATCATGTTTTGCTCGATTGAGGTTTACCTATGTGCTCCTTTCCACATGCAAGCAACGATTGAGACGGATCGGCCATTTCCAAATCTCCGCAGATCACCTGAGAAGAGAGAACTCGTCTATTGTCCATCGAGTCCGATCAAAACCTAAGACAAGAAAAAGAGAAGAGGGGCGGGTTTCCCTCAAACCCCAATACCCCGCACCCCACCCACAACACTTCGTAGCGCACGAACCAGACCGAGGCCACAAACACTCCCCACGGCAGCCAAGATACCCCGTCCACGGGCAGTCACCATTCCCACACTCTTGCAAATCTGATAGACCTGCCCCCACTAGAACAAGCACAAGAAAATGAAAGAGAGAAGGGCGAGCTAAGGCAGAGCAGCCCTAGCCCAAGACAACAATGAATACAGCACCGCCCTCCATCCTTTAAGACTCATCAACATGAAACACAACTTAACACTAAGAAAAGTAAAGAAAAAGACATAGACCAAATAAGCTTAAAAATACACTAATAATTATTAACAGTAAAATAAATTCAAAAGATAATATAAAAATGAAAAAAAAAAATATATATATATATATATATATAATTTCCACGACATTGCACTGGTCAGATCGAACAAATTATATGAACTAAAACTATCAGAAGCATATTGTTGATCACATTTTTGTATTTGTCTTACAAGGTTTACCGCATTCTATTTCTTTCTTCATTCAGAATTCAATTTTGATTAATAAATTTGCTATTTGAAAATTTCAAAGTCCATTTTCTTCCAGCAGGTTGTAAGCAAGTGTTTTATTAGAATATCTCAAACTAACCAACTTCTTCCTTTCGCATATTGTACATTAGAACTCTATATAACCGAGGCGGCTCTAAGCATTTGTGTAAGCAATCGTGAATTGGATTAACGTACAAAAAGTAAAGTTCACTAAAAACACAGTTCTGAATAAGAAAAAATATATACATTTTTTCAAAAGCAAAAGCAAACATAATTTAATGTTTATAAATCATAAAACTTTATAAGAAAAGACAAGCTGGCGTCCAACTCTTCAAACAAGTGGATAACTGGGGCATATGAGTCACATGATCAAGGCTGATAAAGAATAAATGTCGTGATTTAATAACTAACTTCTTAATCTAATTTTTGAATTGACACACAAAAGATAGCATTCACTAAAAAACACCGATTTGATTATTTGTATTTATGCAAAAAAATCGTTCTTTTTTGTTAAAAGAAAACATAGCTTAATAAGAAAATAAAGGCATGCAACTCGTCAAACAAGTGGAAAACTAAGGCATATGAGGCACATAATCAAATGTGATTAAAGACAATAATCATGATTTTAATAACCATCAAATTGCATTAATCTAATGCTGCAGGGTGCAGGCTGGAGGTCTTCTGGCCTGACATTTTAAGTAGAATGCGAGTGCTTACAGAAAAATTTATTTAATTAGTTTTTTCTTTCTTTATACCAATTTCAATATCAAGCATAGTTCAGGTTTGGTTAAAACTGTGTTCCACTGCTTTAATCTGTTCTTAATAAAATTATTACAAATTCAATCTTTAAAATATATATATATTTAAATGATCTGACAGCTATTTTAAATATAAAAGTTAATTAGTGAGTTAAGTTGAAATATTGAGTATTCTTATTAGAATAATAAAAAGTCACATTTCTGGGGTAGGCATGCTAATTTATGATCACAATGCAAATTTTATTTGAGCTAAGTGTCATGTTATTGGTTTTAAAACTAACAATTATGCGGAATTTCATGCTTTGTCTTTTGGATTGGATATGACAATCTCTTTGGGAATTAAGGACTTGATAATTGAAAGTGGTTCTATGGTGATTATTCAGTGTGTTATGAAAGAGAAATCGAATTGTTGGAATTTGCAGTATATACTTGATCTCATTTTACAAAAAATAGAATTGTTTGAATCTTTCTTGTTATCCCATTGTTACAGAGAAGTTAATAAGATTGCGGATTATTTGGCAAATTTAGTCATTGATAGCAATGCTAATCAGCAAGAGGTGGGTTTTGAGGAAATTTCTTCTGGGGTATGGAAAGGTTTGCAGCAATAGTTATGTGATTTTCTTGAGTAATGTTGATGTAAAATTTTATGATGATAATTATTCCCGCTTTCCCATTTCATTTCAAGTATTCATGTTCGTTGTCTGGAGGAGAGTTTGAGCTCATGGTATTTGATACAATAGGGTTTTTCCAAAAGTTTTTTGATACTTTCTTTATTGGCAGGAAGGTTTTTGGCTCATGGGATTTGGCACAGGGCTTTGGAAAATTCTGTCTTCTTCCATTGATAGCAGCTATGGAAACTGATATTATATGTGTTGTGACCGCATTTTGTATGTGGTTTTGGGCGGAGTGTATAAACTGATATGTTAGATACTATAAGTTTATTTTATGAGCTGTGACCGGAGGTTTTCTTTCCAGGGTTCTTTCCTTTGATATGCTCTTTGAATCCTATCTAAAAAATAAAAAATATTAATAAAAAAGTTTAATGAAATAATCCACTTTTATTGAAATGTAACTATTCAAATAAAGCTATATTTAGGCACCACAAATATCAGCAACATGGAAGGAGATTTAAGGAGATTTTCAATATAGACAAATGATAATCTTCTTTCATGTGTAAAGGCATTCAATGTGTGATCAAGCCCTGAAAAAACATCTATCAACCTAACACGCTGCTAACAAAAGACTCTGCAGACAATAAAGTATACATATCTGTATGCCACTGTCCCGTTCAGAAAAAACAAATAATTTCTTCAATTTCTGGGTCTTCAGGAAAACTATCTCCCTTAAAATTACTTGCATTTGCTTGGTTTTCGATATGCACACAACATATACATTCGAGCAACGATGCGCATAGCCTAATTTGGTTGTGTAGTTTGTCAATCTTGTACCAATGAGTTAACCATCACCTAGCATGCCCTTAAAAATTAAGGGCTTAACATTTATGCAGCCCAGATCCACGCTTAAGAGAAACAAAACTTCCTGATGGACAAAACATGTCGAAAGCGACTCCAAAAATATTGGCTTAGGTATCTGTATCATGACATTCTAGATCCTCTAGGCTTTAAACTTGATATCTGCCAGTTGATTGGATGTTCTATATCGGCTGCAATGAAGTGAATGTGTAATAACCTTTTTGAAAGAGGTGTTTAATAGATGAATTATATATGTTATTGCTCAAAACTGCATCCTACAATTCTAAACTACAAATACTGAGACAATCTTAGGAAAGAATGCTTAGTTAGAATTATGTTAAATGCATGATTAAATTGCAGATGGCTTCGGTCAATAAAAAGAGTAAGTAAATCATCTTCAGTTTGGGTTTTAAAAAATCAAGGGGCATTCTTTGAGATCCTATTAAGACAATTAAAGGAAATGAAGAAAAGACTCCTTATGCTTAGTTAGAATTATGTTAAATGTATGATTAACTTGCAGGTAGCTTCAGTAAAAAATAAACAAAATAAATCATCTTCATTTTGGGTTTTACAAAATCAAAGGGCATTCTTTGAGATATAAGAAAATCTTCAATATTTTTTATTAAATATTAATTATAGTAACTTATTAGTCATCTAGGCCTACAAATCTCTTAATAAAGAAAATCATGTTGCACATGCAAATAGAGATGTGAAATAAGCCTTCTTATTTCTTAATAAAGAAAATAAAGTTACACATGCAAATAGAAATGTGAAATTGATTTATATCTCTACAAATAAATTTTCTTATATTTTTCTAACATAATTTGCAATGTGTAAACAATATGCATAACTATCTAATGATACATTAGGCATGATCTTTCATATGTTTTATCAACATTGTATATTACCAAATTATGCATATTAGTACAACTTACCTAAACCAACCTACTAAACAAGAAGGAGAAGGATATTTCAATTAGGAAAATGACCATTTAGCCTTTTGCGACTTGCTATTTGTTTGAAAATAGAGTCAAAAACTAGAAAGGGTGAATATATTAATGTGAATCTAGAATAGAGCACTATAAATCCATACAAGACCCCATTGGCCTCCCTAAAACTTCATTGCCATAAAATTTAGATACTCAAGAAACTTCTAATAATGATTGTACACAACACAAGATACATATGTGTGCCAAGATGCCTTAATTTATAGGACATGTACAGATAGAATAAAATTTTGACAAAGTGTAATACTATCAGAATATTCCTTATATAACAAGCCACTCTATGCTATATCTCCAATAGTGTAAAATCATATCCTTTTGTCCATAATATCTCCTTCTTAATTGACATGTTTCATCCCAAAAATATGAAAATAATTTAAATATTATGATCGACTTGAGTCATTATAAATATGATGTCATGGCAAATGAGTCGACCATCCATGGTTGATCCGCATAGCAGTTTTAGAATGATAGTACCTAAATCCCATCCTTGATCTATAATTTGACATACCCAAGCGATTTTGTTCATTAATGTAACGATTCTTCTTTATCTTTCATGAATGACTGTTACTTCTATGATTCAATAAGTAATAACAACAACAAATTATACATCCTTCCTTTGAATAAAGTATATTGCTATGAAATAATTATAACTTGTGTTCACATCATATTTGGATTCGTCACTTAGGTCCAAACAACATTATTCATTATTACCTCAGCTAACAAAGTATTCAAAATTGATAGAAAATCAAAGTATTTATACTTATTAAACCAATATCATTCGAAATATTATCCCTATTAGATAGATCAAGATAAAAAAATTGAATCACTCATACTAATAAGTTTCAAAATAATATATCTAACTATCAATTCGATCTAATATTATTATCAAGAAGATTAAAAAAGCATGAGGATTAAGCACTCAATTTGAATGAGCTATATTATATTAATCAACATATTTAGTCAATTAGGATAACTCATTACTCTCCTCAATTTTGTGATCTTATAGATTAAGACTTATATTTTACTGGAAAAATATAGTCAATAATATGAATCTCTCAGATCAATTAATATGAATCTCTCATATAATCCAAACCATTATAAATAATAATAAATAATATTAACACTAATTCTAGATAACTGAAAAATCGTGAATGAAGTACCTAGTTTTTTGCATTGCCTCTCTTTACACCTAGATTTATCAATAAATTTGTTGACAACTGCTTAACTGAATACCTCTAAACAAACTTCAGTTGTAATCTCTTCACTTTCGTCTCATAGAACTGATTTTGTAGCACCACATTCTATGTGTAGCATCTAGAATATATCTCAAATAAAGGGAATATATCATCATAGAATGTTGCTCAGATTGTATATCTGAATTTATATGCTCGTCTCTAGAATCACTCTTGGATTTAAAATTCATCATTCTTGATATTATAGCAATTTGAACAATGTGCACAACCTAATAACGAACTTTTGGATACATATTAGTTTTGTCAAACTGAAAAACTTATTCTTGTTTTTTTTTTATCAAACGTTCCAAAATACAAAGCCAAACAAATTGTCTAATCAAACATTACATGCTCTAGAATACTGTCTACCTTAAGCATACCCTATCAGATGCTCAAGTTTAACATATAGTGTCTCGAAATTAATAATGATATGGTCTGTTACCTGTGAATTTAAAATGAAATGAATTCAGATTTTTGAAGAGAATGAATCATACAAACTCTAAGACGTTGTTGAGATAAATACCTTGGCATGTATGGTGTGGAAGATTTTTTCGTTTGTTACAGAAGAAGCAGCACTAACAACTTCAACTCTACATTCTTCCAACACCAGAAGAATATCGGACAAGGTGATCTGATTCGGGATCGAGTTTATATATACCTGAAATGCAGCTGAACCGAATGACTTTATTTTAACTGATGGGAAACCCTCATCTGATTCTTGGAATCCCAGAAGCTTGGATATTTCAACGCCCTTAAAGAAAACTGCATGACTCTTTTTCATGGCTCTTTCCTTGTTAGATCTTTGAGCTGTTGCTCTAGATACCGAACGTAGTTAGCTGCTTCCTCTAGTTGGTCTGCTACTGAACGCTTTTCCTGCCAATATCGATTCAAATCCAATTCATATAGAATAAAACCCACCAAATAAAACTATTTCAGCTCAAGATGAAATAAGATCATACCCGAATGCTTTCTTGCGGAAGTAGTGACCACAGCTCTGAGTAGAGTGAATTCATTTCTTTCCGCCTCTGCCTCTCAATCATTTTGTGAATAATCTGTTTTGTGGGTTGTCCGCCTGCCTTCTTCCCAAATTTATTTAAATAGGGGTAGTCAAAGCCATCTGCCGAGCATTCCCGAATATAGAAATCCAGGGAATTTTTGTAGGATTTGTCTGGTTGAAATGAGATAGAACTGAAATTCGACAGCTCAAATTCTTTAGTTTGGTGCAAATTCATTGTATGGGTAAAATTGGTCATTAGGGTTGTTGGGTTTTGAACCTTGGCTCGCAAAGAGATTTGTTGCAGGAAGGATATATGATTAGGTACTTTACCTGGGTAGATCTGAGGTTCGATCTGCTGCAGAGATGATATATGATCAGGTACTTGACCTGTTCAGATCTGAGACGAGAGGATAAAGGATTAGGGTTGATAGAATATCGTACAAACTGCAGATTGAAAGATCTGTACAAACTGATCTTGCACTGGGTCCAGATCTTCTCAACTAAGCACCCGAACCAAAATAGATCTTTGTGGACTGGTAGGAGTGAAGGCAAAAGAGTTCAATAATGCAGTATATTAGAACTCCATGAAATAGAAACGTGTGAATGAAGAAATGTTCCAATGCATGAATGATTGCAACACATGAATTTATTAGTCCAAAATCAATATTTTAAACCTCTTTGTGATTTACACAGAATTACCAGCGATGGAATCTTAGCGTTACCCTCTACTATTTTTATTTTTCATTTTACTTTTTACTTGAAGAGCTCTTTAGATTTCTGATTAAAAAGAAAAGGGTTCACCTTCATAGGCTTTCCCAAAAGAATGACTCATAATTAATACATTATGGTAAGTCGGTATGCCCAAAAGTAATCAGTCCATTTTATTAATTAAACGACGTTTCAATGATATGTGGAGGTTAATTTTACGCTACCGACTTACCATTGAGTATTCGTCGTGAACAATCTTTATTTTGGAGGATTTGTCCGCCAAAATTAACAAACAATTAGCAGTGACCTCAAAGCCTCCACTTTATAAAACGTTCATCCTGTCCCAATAATGGTCAGAAATTCGCTGCGCTGTTATTAATTTTTAATTTTATTAATAATCGTTAAATTAATAAAAAACTGGGTATACGATGCCCCTTAGTGAAAACAGGAATATCATTTTAAATAATAAGACCACGTGCTTATTACAGAACGTATTCTTGATTTGATATGTGTCAAATCCTTCTTCCTTAATGTCTACTATAATAGCAAATCAGTTGATCATCAATCGTTGTAGTTTTGAGATTTGAGGATAATTAAGTACGGGTTGAGCATTTGGGGATGGGGCAATAAGGGACTCAAGTGGCAAATTGATTCTAGCCTATGTGGCTAATCTTAGAGTTCAAACCATCGTAGAAGGCTATTCTAATGGCATCGTAATGATGCTTAAAAGGAAAGCTAGGATAAATTGGAAATCTGAACACCTCATCTGAAAATGTTTTGATTTTTTTCTTATGTTAGACGACATTAGAATTAATCATATATAACGAGAAGGAAATAAGTTGACAGACAGACTAGCTAATTTTGGCCCTTTTATCAATCATCTTAAAATATCGATGGCTTTGCACAAAGTAACCGAAGATATTTGTGCCACTATCTTGGCTAACATAAGTGCTAAATAATTCCCAGATCGTCATTTTACTTCTCGTCATAACCACTTTATCTGTCAATCATTTATTGTTCTAGAGGTGAGTCTTTCATACTGATGTCTTGATGGGGGTCACCACTGACGACAAACCCTCAAAACCATAGGAATTCAAATTTTTAGAGTATGCACTAATGTCTTTTTATTCATACCATAACTTCATGTGTGATGTTTTATAGATAATTTAATCTAAAATTTTAACTTTTCTACACTACTCACTTGATAAGATTATGTCTTATTTTTATTTATGTTTCTACGAACTTTATTACCTAATTGTAAATAGAAAATTAAAATAAAATTGTATCTAAATAAATTATGTTCCTCTCTAATTATTCAATGTGAAAGTAAAAAAGATCTAATTTAATAATATTAAATCTATAGACAATGTACTTGTTGAAATATGAAATAGAATGAATAAACAAGAAGTATAAAGAATAAGAAGCTAGAGCTCTCTATTTGGGATGTGGTTACATTGCATTGTAGTCCAACTTACATGTTGTAGTCTAGAGTATGCATTGTCAGCAAAAACTATTGCAAAACATAAATATTAGAATTCTTCTATATAAAGGATGAGGACAAACACAAAAGTAGTCTAAAATATATAAAATATTATGGTAATACTAAAACAAAGTTTAGTGGATAGAAAAATAAAAATTGAAAGATAATAGAAGAATACAATTTGATTTCTACACATCCATTAGTTTTATAAACTTGCTAGCTTGGACAAAGAGGAAGGCAATTTCTAAATACGTTCTTAAGTCAAGAATAGTCAAGACCTTGTCTTTTTCTTTCAACCTCCATGGGAGACTAACTATGAAAAGGGAATGAAATAAATGCATGTTCCTAGCCTACTTGAATAGATAGAAAAATGGAAAGAGAAAGAGAAGAACAAAACCAAAATTCTACGCATTCATTATTTTTTAAAACTCATCTTGGACAAAGAGGAAAATAGGGTCTACATAGGAGCTTGCTAATAATACTGAAGCCCGCATCTCCCCCTCTCAATTTCCATTGGGAAGCAAGGAAACAAAGAAATGAAATACATTTCTTCTCATATCCTATTTAATTCTAGATCTAGCACAAAATATGTAAATATTATGAAAATTGTTCAATTTTTACTAGAAGCAAAAATCTTGTGTATATGACTTTCAAGGCTAGAAATGCCGAAAAAGTACCAAGAATATAGTATTAATTAAAAAAATGTTAACAAAATTAAAAATAAAAGTAAGGTTGGAAATAACCTCACACCATGAATGAAAGTAAAAATTATAAGAACCACAAACTACATGTCTCAAAGATGCAAAGGATGGCAATGAAATCATCCTAGACAACAAAGTGCTCAATGACTTTTGGTATGATAGTATTATTTATAGTAGTAGATAACATAAGAGCAAGAGAGATTGATAGAATGTTCAAGAGTTAGAGTGAGATGGGTCCGTACTAAAGTTATATGTAATAAAATAATAATAAACTCTAACTATTTACTCTAACAACACCCCTTAAGTGTAACTTAGCGGAAAAAGTATGCATGATGCAATATGATATGATGATGGATCCATACAACTAAGCCATGTTAGGTACTTATGTACAACTAATCATGCAACTAATCTCTTACACATAGAGTTAAGAACAAAACCTCATGGGACATAACTCTCTCCAAAAAAGAGATATGCAAATCAAGAAGTGAGGAATGGAGGTCTCCATAATGTTCCCCAAAAATAACATCCATCATGAAAATACAATATGTTGATAATCACTCTCCAATGACGGGAAAGATAGAGACAACATTGCTCCCCATGATTAATAATCTCCTGCAATAATCCTAAGTGCTTGAAGGAAAAACATGATCCAATGCTTACAAACAACTTGTCTCCCCTAAGGAAGAAATAAAACAATGTAGAGATGCAGGAATGCTTTCCATTTTGGATAGGAATGGGTATGAAGTGGAATCCAAATGTATGATGATGTCACTCAAAAATGCTCATGAGTTTCCTTGTTCATGAAAGATTATGATGCCACACTCCAACCAAACAAATAAGAAGGTGTGTAGCTAGAACTATGTGAAAAATAATATGGAGCAATATCCAAATATGAAGATGATGTGACAACAAAAATACAATTATTGTCATCAAAGAGGAAAGAAAACCTCTCAAGAGTGTCCTCCAAATCTGAAATGTGAGACTCTAGAAACAATGGACCAATGCCTGTCAAGTAGGAATCTCAATCAGAAGACAAATAGTTACTTGTGGAAATGGATTACTAATAATGTGTTATTTAGCCAAGTCTAAAAGACAATGATGCTCTTTTTGATTAAGAATGATGGAATTATCAAGTGAAGGTTCATCAACTACCTCTAATGAAGAATCGGGAATGTTTAAATAAATTGAAATTAAAGTGTCAAAAACCTTTAAAGGATCACAGACATGCGTTATCTTCTATAAAGAATGAAGAGGCTCATTATCATAAAAAATAGGACCATTAGGGAATGATTGAGAATCATGATCACCTTATAATTGTTGAATGTGAGTCCAAAAAGTATGAGCGAACTAAGAAGGAACAAGTGAATCCAAGATATTTTCATCTAAGTGTATAAACATAACTCATAAGAATTGAGCCCTATTGTATTTCCAAACAAGATTCTAACATGGAGTGTAAGGAGGAGGAACAAGATTGTATAAATATGACAAAAAATGAAGCTCGTTAAATTGAGAGATTATAAAATTTCTCCATTGCCTATAATTTCACTCTCCAAAGAAAAACCCATTTTTAACTATGACAATTATTCAAATAGTCAAAGATGTAACCATCACATCATAATAATAGAAACTTTCAAAAAGCAATATCCAATGGTGAAATAGAAATTTGATCAAAATTTCAAACGCCAACATATTGCCCTGAGGTAATAAACAAAAGAGTACCAGATAAGTTGAGAAAAAATTAGCAAAGACAATGTGCTCTAATTAGGGTGATGAGTTGGTGGGTATGCGTGTCAACTTCCAAAGTCACCTCAATTTCTACAATCAATAGTCATAGTCAAGAAACAACACGAGCTAAGAAACAAGCACATCAAAGAACAAATTATAAGAAAAATAAAAAGTGTAGAAATTTCTAAAGAAGAATAATAACACATAACACTCAGATTTACGTGGAACAAACTAGTAAAAATATAATAGTAGAAAACCACAGACAAATTATCTTTTGTATTGATTCTCAAGAATTATAGAGTTACAACAATCTTCAAAAACTGTACATCAAAACATGATTGTGAGCAGCCTAAAACAACCGAGTTACGGAGTACTACTTGAAGACAACTTACTAATTATAGTAAGTATGACTTGGACAACTACATGTAAAAAAATGCTGAAATTACTATTTATAGTAAGTTTCCTAACAAAACTTTCAATTTATAGTAAGTCTAAAAAAAATTTGCACCTCCGATAAGACACCTAATTGCAAGCGTCTAGGAGTGCACTAGCTAAGAAGGCCATGATGACTCAACTGCTACTAGATGAGAATCCATGATGACTCAATCACTGCAAAATGGGAATCCAAGATGACTCAATCACTGTAAGATGTAAATCCAAATTGGACTTCACATTCCAGCACAGATCAGAGGAAATATTTTTTTATAAAATTACAGACAAAGCCACGAAATAAAGTAGATCACCATGGCTTCTTTGGGAACAGACGCAGTGTGGCATGGAAGTAGAATAACAATGGAAGGAGATTCACTCAAGGGTTTTTTAATAATGGTGCGAATCATGGGGATTCTTAGAAGCAATTCAAGAGATTTTCGAAGAAATGGTCTTTGGATCTTGGCAATTAGCGAACGTTTGCTAGGATTGATGGCTTGGCAAATAAGGAGACTGTGGCTAGGGTTTCTGTTTCTTCACAGCAGGTGGGAAATAAGGTAAATGTGAACCTCAAGGAAGATGGTTTGGAAAAGGTAAGTAGATTCCGTCTGATCCTATTATGCCCGAGGTTTCTTCATCGCAAGTTTGGGGCTCCTATCCCTTGTATCGATCTTTTAGGTTCTTATGTCGATAAGAAAGTGAATTCTTTGCATACGAATGCTATTTCTAGGGAAATTTGGGGTGATCAAATTAGTTTGTTAAAGCTTTATCATAAATTGTAGAAAAGATGGGGGGATATGCATTATTTTCAATTATTGTCTGTGAATGCTTTTATTATTGTCTTTGATTCTCCTTCTTTCAGAGATGAGGTATTAAGAACTTCGCATCATTGGTTTGGAAAACATTTAATTTCAATTGCGGCTTGGAAACCTTTTTTTGTTCCTTCTTGGTCTAGTTTGAAACTTTTTCCTTTCTGGTTTGGTTTACCTAAAATTCCTTTTGAATTTATGGATCCAGATGTTCTTTAGAAAATTGGAAATACTATTGGAATTTTTTTAACATCTAAAATGGACTTTATGGAGGGGGAGGTTCTGGTAAAAACTTGTGTTCTTATTAACCCTAACAATGTTTGCCCCCGTACTTGTAATATCAAGTCTCATGATGGTATTTGGCACCAGTCAATTGAGAAATTAGATATGGAGCTTCTTAAGTCTCCTTTACTTTTGGATGCTCATTTACTTATGGATTTTAAGAAAAACCAGCATGTTGTTGACTCTGTCCCTAAATCCCTTAATAAAGATAGTTTGTCGGCGGGACCTTCGATTGAAGGATGTGGAAATGTCTCTTCACATAAATTGGTAGAAACAAGTCACATTAATCTTGAAAATAATCCATTGTGTTGTAGTTCTGGGAAACCAAATGATCACACTTCGGGTTTGGTCTCACTTTCGTCTTTACTGAAGATATTGTCTAATAACGGGGGTATAGTGGATGGTAATCCCCTGAGGAATGGAGTAGATCACCCATTGATGATAGATTGCCCTAAGATGCCAAATAATCACACAAAGGATAAGGATGACAATTTGTCTTCATGCACTTAAAAGGAGGTTTTGGATTCTTCAAAGAATGTGAATTTAGATAAAAATACAGTGGTTGATATGGAAACTATTAAATAGGTACCTACCATAGGTTTTCCTAATGATGCTTCTTTAGTTTAGGAAATTAAGAATTTTGTGTCTAATAATTCCCCTCTAAATGTTGAAATTAATATGGCTATTGAATCTTCCTTAGGGAATAGTAATCCGTCAGAGGTTGTCCCTGTTATTATGCCAGATGAGAATCTGGTTCAACAAGTACATGATATTTTTAACAGTCATGCACATCAAATGAATGAGGGTATTACTGATAGAGTTGTTTGTGTTGAAATGTGATGATTGATCAGCAAAGTACTATACACTCAGCACGTATCCTTGCTGAGGTATTTTTTTGGGTATATTTTTGTTGATGAAAAATGACATTGTAATAAAACCCTAAAAAGGTCGAGTTTGTTTTTGCCCTAATAACGCATGTTATAAGTGGCTGGGATGCTTAAGGCATTGTAAGATTGATGTATTGTTTTTGCTGGATAATAAGAAATATTGGACGACTGTGTATGGTGGACGTAACCCATTCTAGGTGAACCACGTTAAATCTTTATGTTATCTGTGTCCTGTTTTATTTCTTTATCTTTTGTATTTAAATCTGCATATAATTGTTAGTTCATATTTGCTTCAGATCTGCTTGAAACCCTAACAATTGGTATTAGAGTGAGGTTTTCAGTAAAATGGTAGGACTCTCAGATTTAAGTGGGAGCAATGGAGGATTCCAAATTCAAGGTTGAAAAGTTTAACAGCTAGAACTATCAGTTATGGAAAATGCAGATGGAGGATTACCTGTATCAAAAGGATTTGTGGCGACCATTGGAAGGAAAGGCAAATAAAGTGACCACAATGTTAGATGAAGAGTGGGACATTTTAGATAGAAAAGTACTGGGATCCATTTGATTGTGTCTTGCACCGTTTGTAACATTCAATATAACAAAAGCAAAAACGACTATAGATTTGATGGCGACATTGGCAAAGTTGTATGAGAAACTTTCGGCTTCGAATAAGGTATTTCTTATGAAGCGTTTGTTTAATTTGAAAATGAGTGAGGGAGGATCTATAGCAGAGCACTTAAATGAATTTAATACAATTACCAGTCAACTGTCTTTGGTAAAAATTACATTTACAGAAGAGGTTAGGGCTCTCTTAATTTTATTTTCTTTGCCAGAAAGCTAGAATA
The DNA here is from genome assembly GCF_030272615.1 of Cryptomeria japonica. Lineage (NCBI taxonomy): Eukaryota > Viridiplantae > Streptophyta > Pinopsida > Cupressales > Cupressaceae > Cryptomeria > Cryptomeria japonica. Next base: position 567,913,802 of record NC_081415.1, on the reverse strand, counting down.
GCTTGGTTATGGCTGTAAGTAACTCTGTCTCTGGTAAAAATACTCTGGTATTTGATGATATTGTTGGTGTTATCCTAAGCGAGGAAATGCGAAGGAAAAGCACAGGTGAGACTCCAATATCATCGGGTAGTGTTTTGAATGTGGAAAATAGAGGAAGATCAAAGGAAAGAGGAAAAGGCCTTGGGAATGAGAAGTCACGAGGGAAGTCAAAGAAAGGACGCTCTCAATCTAGAGGAAAGAAAGATTGTTGGTACTACGGAAAGCCTGGTCATCTAAAGAAAGACTGTTGGTCTCAGAAAAACAAAGAACGAGACAAAAATGAAAATGACAGTAAGGAAGCTAATATTGCAAGTAATACTTTACAAGATGCTTTAATGTTATGTTTGGATAATGTTAATGATTCCTAGGTAATAGATTCTGGGGCTTCATTTCATGCTACACCCCATAGAAAATATTTTCTAAATTATGTTCAAGGTGATTTTGGACAGGTATATTTGGGTGATAATGAGCCCTGTCAAATTGTTGGAAAAGGAAAGATAAAGATCAAGTTGCAGAATGGAAATGACTAGTTTCTGCAGGAGGTAAGACATGTTCCTAATTTAAGAAGAAATTTAATTTCTGAAGGGCAACTAGGTAGTGAAGGTTGCATAGTTACCTTCTGAGACAATATGTGGAAGGCCACTAAAGGATCATTAGTAGTAGCTAAAGGTGTGAAGGTAGGCACAGTATATCTGTGTACTGGTAACACTTACTCTACCCTAGCTGCTACAGATAAAGTTACTATAGGGACATCAACAATAGATGTTGTAAGAACAGATTCGATAATGTGGCACCATAGGATTGGGCACATGAGTGAGAAAGGGATGAAAATCCTTCACTCCAAAAATCTATTGCTAGGACTAAAGAAGATTGATTTAGACTTGTGTGAAAACTGTGTTTATGGTAAACAGAAAAGAGTCAGATTTCTCAAGGATGGGAAAGAGAAGAAGAGTGAGAAGTTAGAGCTTGTGCATTCAGATGTATGGGGACTGGCTTAGGTATCATCTCTTGGTGGCTCTTGTTATTATATTATTTTTATTGATGACTCAAACAAAAAAACATGGGTATATTTCCTAAAACAAAAATCAGATGTTTTTGAAACTTTTAAGAAATGTAAAGCTTTGGTTGAGAATGAGATAGGAAAAAAGTTGAAGTGTCTCAGATCGGATAATGGAGGTAAGTATTGCAGCAAAAAATTTGAAGATTATTGCTCCTTAAATGGGATTCGAAAGCAGAAGACAGTTCTAGGAACTCCACAGGAAAATGGTGTGTCAGAGAGAATGAATAGGAATATCATGGAACGTGCGAGGAGCATGAGATTGCATGCTCGATTGCCCTTACATTTTTGGGCAGATGATGTACATACTGCTGTCTATTTGATAGATAGAGGACCTTCAACCCCTTTGGATGGTGGTATTCCAGAGGAGGCATGGACTGGTAAAAAGGTAAATTATTCTTTTTTGAAAACCTTTGGTTGTGAAGCTTTTGTCCATATTGATAAAGAAACAGAACCAAGCTTGATGCTAAATCTTAGAAATATACCTTCATTGGATATGGGATAGATTAATATGGCTATCGGTTATGGGATTTTGAAAATAAGAAAATAATTAGAAATAGAGATGTTATATTCAATAAGAAAGTTATGTATAAAGAACAGATGCAGGAAAAGAAGCATGAACAAGACAAACAAGAATATGTGGTGTTGGATGAGATTCCTGAAATTGAAATGCCACAGGTACCTGATGCTCAGCAACAACAGATTGTCCCACAAACTCCTGCAAGTGTTAGATGTTCTATGAGGTCAAGTAGACCCCCTGAAAGATTTTCTCCTTCTTTGTATTCTATTTTATTAACTGATCCTGGTGAACTCGAAGAATATGAAGAAGCAATGCAGGTGGATGCCAAATAACAATGGGAGCTAGGCATGAAAGAGGAGATGGACTCCTTGATAAAAAATAAGACTTGGGACTTAGTCCCTTTACCTGCAGAAAAAAGAACTTTGCCTAACAAATGGGTTTATAGGCTGAAGGAGGAGGAAGGAGGTCAGAAAAGATATAAGGCCAAACTTGTGGTAAAAGGTTTTGCATAGAAAAAGGGTATAGATTATGATGAAATATTTTCTCTAGTTGTAAAAATGACTTCAATTAGAACTGTACTTAGTCTTGTGGCTGCAAATGATTTACATCTTGAACAATGAGATGTCAAAACAACTTTTCTCCATGGAGATTTGTAGGAGGAAATTTACATGTTGCAACCACAGGGATATGAGGTCAAAGGTAAGGAGAACTTGGTGTGCAGGTTGAAGAAAAGTTTGTATAGCCAAAAGCAAGCACCCCGACAATGGTATTTAAAAGTTGATAGTTTCATGGCTGAACACGGTTATCATAGATTTCATTCTGATCATTGTGTATATTTTAAGAGATTGGATAATGGCAGTTATATTATCCTATTGCTTTATGTTGATGACATGCTTGTTGTTGGGTCTAACATGCAACATATAAATGATCTTAAATAGAAATTAGCTAGGTCATTTGCTATGAAGGATTTGGGTGCAGCTAAGCAAATTCTCGGTATGAGGATTACACGGGACAGGAAAAATAGAACCTTGAATTTGTCCCAAAGTGAGTATATAAAGAAGGTGTTGAAAAGATTTTACATGCAGGATGCAAAAGTAGTTAGTACACCTTTGGCTAGTCATTTCAAATTGACTAAGGAGATGTGTCCAAAGGCACAGGAAGAGGTTAATAAAATGTCTAACATCCCGTATTCATCAGTTGTTGGCAGTCTGATGTATGCAATGGTATGCACAAGGCCAGATATTGCACATGCAGTGGGAGTTGTGAGCAGGTTTATGAGTAATCCAGGTATGGAACATTGCAATGCTGTGAAATGGATCCTTTGGTATTTGAAAGGAACCACTACGAAGGTATTATGTTTCAAAGGATCTAATGCTGCTTTGAGTGGATTTGTTGACTCTGATTTGGCAGGTGATACTGATTCATGGAGGAGTACTACAAGGTATGTTTATACTATAAGGGGAACTGTAGTCAGTTGGATTTCTAGGCTACAAAAGGTTGTTGCACTTTCAACCACTAAAGCTGAGTATGTTGCTGCTACATAAGCTAGCAAGGAAATGATTTGGTTACAATGTTTTCTAGAGGAATTGGGTTAGACACAGGAGGATCATCCATTATATACTGATAGATAGAGTGTCATTCATCTTATGAAGAACTCTGCTTTTCATTCAAGGACAAAGCACATTCATCTCAGGTACCACTTCATCCGGATTGTTTTGGAGGAGGGTCAGTTACAGCTTGAGAAGATTCACGCAAGTGAGAATCTTGTCGATATGTTCACGAAGGCAGTTCCACAAGAGAAGCTGATTTCTTCATCAGTTTCTGTTGGTCTTCTTGATTGATAATTGTGGAATTTATACCAGTCGAGTCCTAGTGTTTTATCCAGGAGATGTTGCATGTATAGTGGTGTTGTGTAGTATCAGTCTCCAAGTGGGAGATTGTTCAGTGTGGAGCCTGATCAGTCTCCAAGTGGGAGATTGTTGAAATGTAGCGACTGATCAACAAAGTATTGTACACTCAACACGTATCCTTGATGAAAACCAACATTATAATAAAACCCTAAAAAGGCCGACTTTGTTTTTGCCCTAAAAATGCATGTTATAAGCGGCTGGGATGCTTAAGGCATTGTAAGGTTGATGTAATGTTTTTGTTGGATAATAAGAAAGATTGGACAGCTGTGTATGGTGGACATAACCCATTCTAGGTGAACCATGTTAAATCTCTGTGTTATCTATGTCCTATTTTATTTCTTTATCTTTTGTATTTAAATCTGCATATAATTTTTAGTTCATATTTGCTTCGGTCCTGCTTGAAACGCTAACAATTTGTTCAATTGAGAATGATTTGGGGGATATAAACTCGACCCTTCCAATTTCTGCATCTACTATTCCTTTTGCGGTTTTGGCTACAACAGAGTTGGGTTTTGAAGATAATCCATTTATCCTAGCTTCTCCAAAGTAATGCAAGAGTTTCCCAATTATCCAAACAACTCCATTTTTTTCACCATCGATGGTTTCTCCTAGGAGAGCTAGGCCTCCAAATAATCTTAAGACTCAAATGGAAATTGATGCTGGAATTCAAAAGACTTTGTCCCTTTCTCCTGCTGGTGGGCAAGGGAGGCATTCGGTCTCTCTTGGTAGGCCTAAGAAAACATGCCTAACTCCTATAAGTGTAAAAAGAAAGAGGAGTAAAAGACTCATGACTAGTCCACCTGTGACAAGATCAGGGGCTGTGAAACGTAATTTGCAAGGTTGCTTTGGGGAAAGCAAAAATTCTCTGATTATTGGGAAGAGGGGAGTTTTGGCCTCCCCTCGAGGACAATGAGAATTATTTCTTGGAATGTTAGGGGCTTAAATGCCCCTAACAAGAGATGCTTAATTAAGTCCCAAATGGACTTAATTAAGTGTGATATTTTTATGTTGCAAGAAACAAAGTTGTCAAAGGAGTCTGCTGATTTGGTTTTTTCATCTTGGAGAAGGTGGAATTTTCTTTTTTCCTCGGCTTGTGGTGTTTCAGGAGGTTTGGCACTGCTTTGGAATAATTATAATATTGAGGTACAGTTAGTGGCATCTGCTAAAAATTGGATGTTGGCTTTAGTTATAAGTAAGATTTCGAAGGTTAAATTCTGACTTTTTAACATTTATGCTCCATCAAGAATTCATGGGAAGAGTAAGTTATGGGGTGAATTAAAGAGGATTTCTTCTCCCTTAAAACATGGTTCCTTTATTATCTTCGGGGGTGATTTTAATGCTATCATTGATTTAGATGAGAAAAGAGGAGGTGTTTTCCCTAATAAAAGGATTATGGATGACTTTGGGGATTTCATTTCTGATATGAGCCTTTCTTTTTGTACGTCTCAGAATGGGGTTTTCACATGGACAAACATGATAAGGGATTTTTCTCAGATTGCTGAGAGATTAGATCAATTTTTGTTATCTAAGAATTAGATTGATTTAGATTTTGAATTCTTTTCCTCTATTCTACCGGTCTCAGGTTCTGATCATTTTCCAATTTCCCTTTCAGTTATTGAGGATAGGGCTTCTTTTAAGTCTCCATTTAAATTTGAGCCCATGTGGTTTAGGGATTCTTCCTTTTTTCCTCTGCTTATGAAATGGTGGAATTCTGCTACCTTTTGTTCTGGGTCCCATATGTTTCAGATTGCTAAGAAGTTAAGTTATTTGAAATTCAATATTAGGGAATGGAATATCTCGCATTTTAAGAACATTTTTCAGGAGAAACAAAGGATTCAAGATACGATTGAGTGTTTTAATACTCATGTGCTTGAACAGGGTATGGTGCCACAAGTTTTTGATAAATTGAACTCACTAAAATTATAGCTTGAGGAGGTGTTAGCTAGAGAGGAAATCTATTGGAGACAGAAATCTAGAGAGTTATGGCTTTCAGATGGTGACAGGAACACAAAATTTTTTCATTAAAAAAAAATTCAATGCGACCACTCGATTGTAAAACACTACCACTGGATTTCGATAAGGAAACAAGCATTAAGCCTCAAAGTACCCACCAAAAAGACATAATGATGTAGCAACTAGTGAAACACAACACTACATAGATGAATACTACCTTCTCTGGAATGTCAACTAGAACCAGATAGGTTATCAATATATGACAACCAAATGAAGAACCCCACCAAAAATAAAGTCAAAGGCCATGGATCATGTGTAGACCCTGTGAGACTTTGGCTCCAAGACATGGAGAATGCGTACACCTATGAACAAGGCTCACCAGCGAACGGAAAGCACAGTGTCAATGACAGCAAATAATGGCATCAATAAGTACATGAACCTGCCAATGTAATGAAGCTCGATGAACTAAACATGTGATGCCAAGAGAATAATTGATCATCCTTGTGCAAGAAAGATGGCTGCAAAATAATAAATGTGATCCTCCATGAAAGGATCGATCAAACTCTAAGAATAATTATACAGGCGAATAGAAAGAAACTTGTGCTATCAAATAGACTATGCACTGCTAGTAGAACTGACCGCTAGTCAAAGGTACAATCACTCAGCTAATTATACGAGCCTGTCAATTTGAGATGACCTGATCCAAGCAATGAAATTGCATCAGAATCGGCAACTAAATAAAAAAATGTTGAGCCAATATTAAAACCAGTGATGGAAAATTAATAAAGTGAAGACATGCATCTGCCAATTGCTTTGGCTTCATAATGACTCTACGACACTAGTAGTTTTTATTTAGCTTCAGAACAGTCTATTAAGCTTCAATTCTATTTCATAGATTCTTTCTATAGAACAATAGTTTGTTTTCAACCGACTACTATTTCTAGTTTGTAATCTAGCTATCAAGATTTATAAATTACTTCTTTATGTACACTTTCAGTGAATCAATAACAGTGATCAATTTTCTTTCTCTGCTACACACACAACTAAGAGTTTAATGCTGAAGTTTATATTATTTCAGTTGTCACAAAATATAATAATTTTATTTAGCTCTCTTTTTAGCATAGTGTAAAAGGTATTAATCATTTATCCTTTTGATTGGTATTAGAGCCATCACTAGTACATTCGGAGCTGATTTCTGATGGCTGATTGTCGGATTTTTGACAAATTTTCATCGAAGTGTCAACAAAATCTACCATCAAAAACTCAGTGTTGGATTGGTCAATGATGCCATGCCCATTGGAAATTCGACAATCCAATGGACTCTACCGATGGTCAAAGAAGTCATCGGTCGAAAGCTTGGTATTCATCGTAATTCCGACGATGATCATTTTTATTTAAAAAAATATATATAAGAGCCATCGAAGGAAGGAAGTTCTTTCAATTTGTTTTAAATCCTAAGGGGTTCAGGGTTTAGGTTTAAAGTCGCTTCAATACCTGAGAAAAGCCCTTTTGGTTTCTAATTTGGCGTTACTTTATTCACTTAAGCGATGGGTCCATTTATCATAAAAGTGTTCTCCCCTTGTCATTTACCTAGGCGGTCCCTTTAAATATTTTATTCTTGTTCGCTTTTAGTCTGCCTTTTCTAATGTTTGTCGGGCCTTATAAGTATAATGCAATTTTCTATTGATTTGACGGCCCATGTTGATTCGCAACCAAAAAGTGCTCGAAACTTAGTTTCCATGAAGTAGCGAAAGGCGAAGGTGGACTCGGCATATAGGTTTGGACCAAAGCTAAACACTGATCAAGTTTCATCTGATCGAACAGATAGCGTGGTTTTGTGAGATCAAGCTGAATGTGTTTTAACCTTCGCGAAGTGGCGAAAGGGTTTGGCAGGTCCCAGAGATAAGCAGTCTTCTTTGGTTAAAGAATGATCGGGTTGGAAAAAGATCAATGGCTTCTCGTTGTTTCATGGCCGGCAGATGCACGAGCTATACCTTCAGCAAAAAAGTGAAAAGGTGGAGGGTCTCACTAAGAGTGGTAGTAAATGTGGTAACCCCAGTTGGCGATGACATGGTGGTGACAAGGCACTCAATTGGCGGTATGTAGTGGGTCCGGGCAAGGTTGTCATAAATAGAGTAAACAACGAGCAAGTTCTTGAGATCTAACAGCTCGCATGAATTCACGAAGATAAGATGCTAGCAAGTTAGTCATTGTGAAGTAGCGAAAAGGCCGATGGGCCCAAGGGACAGGCATGACATGAAGTTAAAAGTAGATCAGGTCTATTTTGATCTAACGGTTCTCGTGGTTTTGTGGCTGCAAGCCAAATGAAGAATAATGTTCGCGAAGTCACAAAAGATAGGTGGAAATCACATAGAGGAGTGAGCGTGGCATAATAGCTGCCACTTTTTGTAGAGCTTGATAGTAATGTGTCGAGTGACACATGGTTTAAAAAAGTGGTTGAGGGCCCGCCTAGGTGTAACCGGCAGTTATGTGGGAATAGTAAAAGGGAACACGTGGCGGATTAAGGGTGGAACCAAAAGGAGTTTCCAGGGCTAATGGCCAACTACCATGTGGCATTTTTTAACCGATGAATAATTGGGGTAAGTAATTCCTGGATAAAAGGCCCACTTAAAAAGCATTCATCTTAAGATTGATCCAATGCTTCTCATTGTTTCGTGACTCGAAGATGCCCACAGCTTAACCTCAGTGAAATGGCGAAAACCATTAGCTGTCAAGATGAGGCGCGGTTAGTTAAAAGGATTGACAGTCCCAGTTGGAGTGAAAGGTCGGGTGATTTGAGTTTGATCTAACACTTGGCACGGCCTCGCGAAGGAAAAGTGCACGACTGTTAAACTCTGTGAAGTGGTGAAAAGGAGGTAGGGCCCGACACTAAAGCAAAGAGATTAAACAACAATAAAGGTGATGTAAGTTCTCAAGATCCAATGGCCAACATTGTTTTGTGAAAGAAAAGAGCATGGGTTTTATGTTCTGCGAAGTAGCGAAAGAGCAAAACAGAGGAAAGACTTAGAGAAATTATGACTTGTTGGAGCCAGTTTTGAATTCGATTTGGCGAATTCAATTCTGAAAAGAAAGCCAAAGCATGCGGAGTTAATTTCTAAAAAATTAAATGCCAACTTGCCCTTTTGATTCTGCATCAACTTGATTGCTCAGTATTATTTCATCAAAGTTTGTTGCAGAGCGAATTGTTGCAGAGCGATTTTCTTCAGGTGAATAATCAGGTTTCTTGTGTTTTTCTTGATAACTCTTGGTTTGTTCTCAAATGCTGTTGTGTGAATTATTTCATTAGAGGTTTGTGCTAGCTTCTAGTGGTATAATTGTTTGACCAGAATGGCACCCAAAAGAGAATTAACAGGGAAAGTGAATTACCAGGACCAAAATATCTGTGATGATTTTTTAGAGCAATTAACCATGTCCACCAATGTTGGGGCTAAGGCCAAAGAGCTAGTACCTAAGAACCCTTGTCTAAAAATTGGAGATGGCCTTTATGATAAGGGTAATTGGTTGAGGGACTCTGAAATAGGATTGTCAGGCTTAGGACTCTTCAAAGTCAGTTTTGGGCAGAGGAATTCCCCAACTCCTTTGAATGGCATATGGGAGCAAGATGTAGGAAAGCTTGTCGTCCTAGGTATTTTTATGGATGTAGATCTATTAGCCGTGATTGCACAGAATTATGACTTTATCGCAAGATGCATCTGAAACATAAAGGGATCAGTCTTGATTGAGATAAATGAAGATAAATTCAGGAAAGTGTTTAAACTCAGTGAGTCCTCCAATTTGTTAGAACCTATTGACTTTGAGTCATTAGCCTAGGTTTACAACACACAGAGGGATCATCTTAGAAGTGGCCCATTGAAAGAATTCTTTGTAAAGATAGGGGGGTTAATAGTTGTAGGCCCTAGCATAATGGAACCATTCTCTCTCAACCTATTCACTCTGAGAGCTAAGGGTATGTATTGGGCATTATGCTAGATTTTTGGAGAGGATGCTGAAAAGAATATGCCAACCCATTATATGTTAATGATTGCACAAATTCTAAACCCCTCCCTAGCAATAACATTTGATTATGCCTCACACCTTGCTGATGCAATTCATAACGGGCTAGTAGGAATAAAAAATGGTAAGGTGGATAGGCCATTTGGATGGTACTCCATGTTAATGCATATGTTTCTGTTCAAAGGGGCTGATTATTTTGGAAAGGAGATGGACCTGATTAAGGTCAAGGATAAAGAGGAGATGCCAGTGCAATTGTTGAGTACTGTTCTATCTTGGAATAGAGAAGATGCAAGTTATTTAAAGTTTGATAGATGCTTTGCATCTAAAATTAGGATTCTTCTATGCAGAGAAAACCCTATAATTCCTAAGGCTCTTTTGGAGTTTCTCAGACCAAAGGAGTTTGCAAAGGATATCAAGATTGTTCAAAATTGGGGAGACATATATTTGTACCCTATGTCTACTGTTTTTAGAGTGTTTGGATTTAGAGGCACCCCCTTTTTACTACCCTATTAGGTCCCATTGAAGATAGGGATTTTAGAAGTCCTAAGACAAATTGGGGGAGTACAAGAAGCAGAGCTAACCAATAGAGGTAAAGGGACTATTTTCCCAACTATTACCATGGCTCACCATTTTGTGATCACTAAGGGTGGATGGAGATTTTTGAAGAATTCTTTAAGCCATATAGGTTGTCTACTGCAGTGTCAAGATGTGCAAACCCCGAGGATTTTTTCAATGGCATGTTCAGAAAAAGAGTAGTGTGCAGAGGTAGGCCACATCAATTTCAGTTCCCAGAAGATCTGATTATAAATGAATTCAGCTTAGATGAGAAAGAACTGAGGAAGGAGAAGTGGGTGGCATATAAGAAAGCCCTTGATTTTATCCATCAATTTGACACTGGATATGACCCCCTTTCTAGCTTCAATCCATTTGAGGAGAAAATAAAATTCTTGATTCTTTATTTTGAAGATCTCATCCAGACCTTAAAAAAAAAGAGGGAGGCCATAATGCAAAATGAGCCTAATAAGGCTAAGATGGTATTGGCTAAGCCTGCCTTTGCTAGTGATATCCCACATGGTGACTATGTAATGCACAAAAGGTCAAAGTACATTGTGATAATGCCAGTGATAGGTGAGCCTTCCACTTCAAAAGGGAAGAGGAAAATTGAAGATGTCATTTACATCCAGGATTCCCCTAAGAAGCAGAGAGTGGGAAAGGGAATTGAAACTGATGAGCCTCAATATTCTCCATCTCAGTCTCCTATCAACATTGGAGAAGAACAAGCTATGGCTAAACAATTATTGCAGTTAGGGAGTCTCGATGAGATTGCCTATACCTATGAGGAGACCCAAGAGGGGATGCTCGAAGAGCCACCTAATGCTGAAATGGATTTGACTGATGGTGTGTTAAAGGGCCAAGAAATGGACCTTACTATTAAGCAAGCTAGTGAAGAATTCCTAGCTGACAGTAATTTTGTCACATCAAGAGCTTTTATACAGTTTCTATGGAAGCAAAATATTGATCAATTCAAGACTAGATGTGAACAAAGGGAAAGTGAACAGCCTCTTAAAAATACAACTCAGGTAGAAGAAGAGGTTAAGAAAGAAATGATGGAGGATTTCAAAGCAATCACCCCTGAGAAAGGAACAGAAATGGTAGCAAAGGCTGGTGTGTTGATTCTCCCTGAATGGGATATAGCTGATGCCTTAGTGCTTGATGTAGTGAGGAAAGAAACAAAGCCTATGGAAGGAGTGACATTCAACAAAGATAATGTTGCTCATGTCATGTGGTCTTTAAAGAAGGATGAAAACAAAAGAAGGAAGAATGCATCAAATTCTAGCCTCTTAGGAGGCATGATAGTTAAAAGAGTCCAAGACACAGGGGTAGTGGAAGCTGGAAGCACAATCCTAGAGACTGCAAAATTCAGTGTTGTGTTGGTAGAGAAAGAGGCACAAGAAAAGGCTAATCTCCAATTGAAGTTGGAAACTATTTTAAAAGCTTACAATGATGCTAAAGAAGGAATAGCCAACAGAGACAGCATAATTGCTAGACTCCAGAGTCAACTAGCAAGTCAATATCATTCTGGTGAATCTTCTACACTCATGATAGCCTCCTCTCCAGCAAGACCCCCTCCTACTAGTCCCATCATTTAATATCCCCCTTCTCCTATGCCTTCTAGTTCCCAATTACCTGAAAATGTCCAACATGAGTTGGAAAATTTGAAACAAGCTCAGACATTGTATGCAAACAAATATGAGGAGAAGGTGAAACCCACCATCTTGAAGTTTGCTGACTCAGTCAAAACCTCTAATGTATACATAAATATGAAGAGGATTCTTAAGATTTTGATCAAATTAAGAGAAGAAGAAGCCACTTTGGAACCAATCCTGAATAAGTGGGTGCTTAGAGGTAAAGAGTTAGAGCTCATGTGTTCTTCCCATGCAAATGCAGAAGAGAATGACAATCTAAGGTCCACATGCGAGTTTATAAAAGAGATGAATATTCTTGCAGTGGAAGGAGTAGGTATAAAAAGAAAAGCCCAACTTTATAGGAAAGAATATTCAAATCATAAATTTGAAATGTTTCCAAGAGGTTTCATTGGTCCTGTCCAGCTAAAGGAAGAGAAGACTTGGTTAAAGGAGGTGGACCAAAATTTGTCCCTAAGGATCAATCAGATTATTAGTACTGATGACACATCCTTATTTATCCAAATAATTGAGGAAGTTGAAAAAGTGAAATCTCATTATGGTTTCATAGAAACAGAGATTAGGCATGTACGAGTCACTTGGAAGCGGCAAAAAGATATGAAACAAAAGATTACTAGTTTTACTTGGCCCAGTGATGATGTGTATCAGGAGTGGAAAGATAAGTATATGGGATAGAAAGAAGATGCTCGGGAGAAGTTACAGGAGGTTGCAACAGAAAAACAAGCAGAGGAAGCTGCAGATGCTGAAAAGGACTTATAACGGTTTCTTGAAAATGACAGGTTGTTTGTAACAAACTTTCTTTTGAAGGGTCCAAAGCTTGTATGCATCCATACTATTATAAATGGATACCGGAACTCCTAAAAAATGATCACAAGTAATTGTAAGAAAATGCTGTAGAAATTTATCTAAGCTTTTTTCTAGTCTTATGGAGAATACTCTGAGTTTTGTAATATTTTCTCAAAATTAATATCAATATACAAACTAGAAATAGTGTATATACATAAACTTCAAGCATAGAAATTGAATAATTTCTACAACAACAAACTTGAACTCATCTGCTATATCTCCATCTTGGGAATTTATGCAATTCTGAGATAGGAGGAAATCAGATCAAGATACTTAATCTGCTATAAAAAGCATTAGTCATTGAAAACAACTAGTGAGTAGGTATACCCGCCTAGGTCCTGCAGAGCCTAAAGTGAGAGAGTTAGTAACAAAGTAGGTTCACTCTATAAGCTGGCCAAGTTAATTGGAGGGTTTGATCATAGGAGTTGGCATTTCCTTAGAACCTATCCAATTTGTTGATTTGAGACCCAACACATTCATTAATTGTTTTGGACATTTCAAGTTATGTTTTCCTAATAGATGGTCAAGTATAGAACAACAACATTCAGAAAATACAATCTAGAGAGATTGCAGTCTACAGTAAAGCCAGTAGGCAGTCATACCTAGTACCAAATAAAATGACAGTAATCAAGTCTACTGAGTGAAAAAGAGCATGGTATAAGTTTCTAAAAGGTCTTTTCAAACCTTAACAACAAATAACACGTTATTGTTGTAGCATTGTCAAAACTTGACAAGAACAACACCTTATTACCTCAAGAGGCATAGCAGTCATAGGGAAACTCATGTCAAATGTGCAACTCAATACAATAAATAATCTTAGTTTGTATCCCTATAGCATCATAGTGCAGTCCTTGACCAAGTATGCATACAAGAAACATCTAGTTCTATTAAGGCACAAGCATCAAAGTCAGAGGTTATGACAACTAGTGAAAAACATCAAGAAAAAAAAGTTTAGTCTCAAGAATTAGGAGTTGTAATTAAAAAAACTTACAAGGATGAGGCATATTCATAACTTTTGTAGTCCCACCTTGGATATCAACACTAGAAGTAACTCATATTGTTCGTGTACAGACAAGACAATATGGGAGTTGATTATACCCAGCAACTCGTGGTGTTATTGTTCGTGTTGGCTTTGTTGGACCCTGCAATTAAGGTTCAATATACATTATTCAATAAGATTAATAGTGCAACATAATGAAATACTGAAAAGTTTGTTACCTTGTTGAGTTTCACTTGGTTTCAAGAATAGCTTAATATTCTCTACTTAACAGGGCCAACCATGTGAAGGTGGAAGCTCATTTGGCCCCTCCCCCCCACCCTAACATCACTCTAAATTCCCCGTTAACATCTTATAACATTCATTCATTAATTATTTCTACCATTAATAAAATATAGCATTCATTCATTAATATCACATAGCATTCATTAACACATAACATTAATTAACATTAATTAACACACAACATTCATCAATATTAATTAATACATATCATCCATAACCATTAATTAGCACATAATTACATTCACTAACACATAAAAATCATTCATTATCAAATAAGTTAGATTACAATCATTTCTTTCTTTGTTTTTTCTTTGAAGCTATGAAAAGACTAAGTGGAACATCGGTGTCTTCATCATTTCCCCCCTCTGCAGATGTTCCGCCAACTGCTCATGATCTCAGTGTATGCCTAGTCCTATACCGAGGATGAGGACACTAAAGTGAAGGGGGGTCCTCTGCAATAACAAAGAAATGGGTTAAATTCAAAAAAACAAATTATTATTGTTACAAGTATTTCATTAATTTAGAGAAAATAATTGTTGTGCTCTTTACCTGATGGGGCCACATCATTTTGTGTAGCCTCAACCTCAACATGTTGAACACCACAGTCCTCTTTACCTGAGAGGGGAATATCACGTTCTTGAGGTTGTGTACCCAGATCATGCTCCACTTGCTCACCACCGACTACATGCTCTAAAATATTAACAAGAAAGGTTACATTAATTACTACTCTAATTACAAATTAAGATGTTTAATTGTATTAATAGCTAAATAAATAAATTTTATAGGCAAATGAATACCTCCACTACTGGGATGCACATCCGGACCTTCATGTGAAGGTGGTGTTTCACAATTAGCAGGCTGCGTTCCAATGACATGCACATTGTTATCATTGCTTGCTTATTTAAAACACATATAGTCACTTTATGTTGGAACTCAACATCAATTAGATTATTGGTAAAGTATTCAATTTGAAACAACTTCCATTTAGCATATTTACCTGTGTGACGGATGCACTCAAATGTTGTGTATGCCCACTCAATTCTCGTAGCCGATCAACCATGACTGAATAGCCTTGTTGGTAGGCAATTCTCTTGTCATCTTCTGTGGGTGCTCTATTGAATTCAGAGCCCTGCATTTTTGCTTGGTACCATGAATTTTGCTTGCATTGTTTGATAAAAAAAAAACGTTTGCAATTTATTAATATTTTGAGACAATATGGGAGTTTACATGAGATACTTACAGTTTGTGCAGCAAGTTTCATGTAACCACCAGAGCCGAGCTATGTTGCCCATGCTTTTCTTGCCTTCCCTTGGTTGCCTTTGACGTGTCACTCAGTCTATAAAAAGTTTGAAATATGTTAGATTGTATAAATATAAAGAGTAATTAATTAGTACATAATTACATTCTTAATAGTATCCCGTACCTTCTTCTGGCATCTACTGGTGTATTTCCTTTTTTCCTTTCAATTCTCTCCTTGGCATCCAAAATCAGGTCCTTCCACTCCCTCTCTGGAATCATGGGGGGATGCTCATACTTTAGCTTCCTCTGCAAATGGGTCCTATATTGGTTCCTCACACACTTTAGATATGTGTCGGCTTTTTCAAGGAGCTTGGTTTTGTCAAAGGTGTCATTTCCAAACCACTCAACCATTTGGTTTGTCAATTCATCTTTTAACCTTTTTTCTTGGTCATTCCACCTTTTAAAGCAAAAAAAACCCTGTTAGATTTAGAAATGAACTAAAGCTACATTTATTACACTTCAAGAAATGGATCAAAGGAAAATTATTCTAGCAATGATATGAAATCAAAAGTGGATAAGGGTTAGTTCACATATGATGTACCACCTTTTATGTATGGTGTGCCCAAATTTCTACAATGCAATTTCACTAAGATATTTATAGAAAATATCATTGCCTGCAAAATATTCATGGGATTATTAGTCCAAAACGAGTGATCATAAAGTAAATTACAATTAGAGTATATATAATAATAATTTTAAAGTACCTGGAACCTTTTGTATCTTTAAGGGAAGCATTTCTTCGTCACTCACCATGAATGTGGCTTGCAATGTTCCCATACTAGCAATATGAGAAGATCCAAGAAACGATGCTATGTTATCAGTAGTAGTCGCCTGTGGCACATCCTCATGTGCATCTCCTCCTGCAAAAAATGAATCCACTATGAAATGGCATTAGAATTCAAGAAAGAACACTTGAAGGGAAATAAACACATGACAAAAGATAGAGCAAAAGAGGGATCTACCAACAGTGGGTGGGCCAATATGACGTGCACTAGAGGATGTCTGCATGCTACATGTTGCCGACATTGCAGTCAGCAATACAGGTGAGGGTGACCTCTGATGAGGCAGCATCGGCATTTGTATAGTAACATTGACAACACCTAAAGAATAATACATTAAATATATGAAAAGTGTAAGAATTGTAAACAAGGATGAACCTTTATTTTGAAAATTGATAGTATCAAGTATGATGTGTTTTGGGTACTCAGAGTGATAAGCGAAGCAAGTGATAATACAAGAAAATCGTCATCACCTGATCTTGCAACACCCTGATCATAGGAACGACTTTCATGAGGGTGGATAAATTGCTGTAAAAACAATACATATATATTTTAGTTAATGACATAAAAAGAGAATAAAATATAAACAATTATTGAACTTTTGTTATAATTAAAGCTTTGATTATTGCTTACTTGCAAGTTTTTTGCTGTCTTATACAATAATTCCACCCTCTGTCATATCTCATTAGTGGTAGGATGCACGGCTGCCAAAGCAACAATCTCTTTTCTAATTTTTATAAGAGGCATTTTAAAGAATTTCACAAGGTCTGTGGGATCTTCAGGGTCATCATTGCTTAACCCTAATGATTCCACATCCATAGAAAGGTGCTCAGGTACTACAACTCCCTTTCCCTTTCCCCGAACATCCGTCTATGTCAAGAATATTATTAACAATTACAAAATTAGTATAAATCACTAAAAAAAAGAACATAATAATGTAACAGTTTGCTTCTACCTAATTTGTACAATTACAATGAGGTTTATCTGCTCGGTAGAAGTGTCGCAAGGTACATCTCTGTCTGCGATATGTGATGGATCCATGTTAGCCTGTGACAAAGAAAAAATATAAAAAACGTTAGCGAAATTACATCATACACAACATGAACAACATGAACTTTGTAGACAAAAAGAGTATTAAATAATAAAAAGATGTTGTCATCAAAATCATTGTAAATTTTGTAATTCCTTACCTTTACTTTATGTAGACTATGCAGGATCCTCAACTAAATGGTCACATAAATAGTCAGATAGCTAATAAACAATCCAATTTCCATAAATAAACATAGTTTAAAAATTGTCACATAAATAGTCACACCCCCTATCTCCATCTCCATATTAAAAGGTGCATCATGAATTAATTATGTAATGGCATTAGAATTCAAAACAAAATGAATTAATTATGTAAAAAAAAATTCTATCAAGAAGTCAATATCAAATAGATAATATACTAATCGCATTCCTCATACATTTCATTCTTCATCATCATGAACATCAAGGTCATCATCACCATCATCATCATCATCATCATCATCATCATCATCATCATCATCATCATCATCATCATCATCATCATCATCATCATCATCTTCGTCATCATCATCATCATCATTAACGTCTTCGCCATCATCATCACCATCATCACCATCACTGTCATCATCATCATCATCATCTTCTTCTTCTTCTTCTTCTTCTTCTTGTTCTTCTTCATCGTCATTGTGAAACTATCGATCATGATCATCATCCACTTCATCTTCTACTTCTTCGGTATCTTCTTCTTCAGTATCTTCTTCTTCCATCACATTATACTTTATCGGTCTTCCTCTTGGATCATGTCTAGCAACAAATGACCAACCCGGTTTATGTGGAACCTCTGAGTAAAATACTTGCTCACATTGGCTTGGAAGAGCATAGGGCTCATCCCCAACTAGTTCAAATGACCTTGTATTTAGCATTATAAAACCATTATCATGTTCAATAATAGTTCTATCAGGATCATTTTTATTCAATTGTAGCCTGTACCATTTGATGATGAACAAAACTAATTTGAAGGAATTAAAGTCACACTCAAGTATATCATCCAAAATGCCATAGTATTGATTTTGAGACTGTTGAGGATGAATGTCATTTCTTGATGAAATATATGTCACCTCAAAGACTGCAGTGATGCCATAATCACAAGTTTTCTTCGTGTCATCCAACTCTTTTATGTGAAATTTATGACCATTGCAGCACATAGCATTGTGGTGTTTGACCTACGATATGTCAAACATGTAAAAATTATTGCATTGTGAGTTGATAAACATATGGGTGATTAATAAATTTATACATACCTATTTATCTCTTAAACCATATGCTAAATCAATTTCCCTTTGCGTAACATTGGAATCTCCATTACGATGTGCTTCTTTAACCAATGAAGCCACACCTTCCCATGTTAACATGCATCCAGAATATTGACAACGTTCAATCCATACCGTCATCCAATCAAGATTGTTTGCAATATACAAATGTAGTGCATCCCACTCTCGACCAACTATACAAAAAATAAATAGATGTCTTACAATCGATTTATTTTGAAGATTAAGAATTAATTAACTACAATAACATCCTTTAATTACCTCTCACTTTCCTCAATCTACCTTTCCCCGTCAAGTACTCCCCTTCAAATTCGTTAATGGTGTTGGGATCCCAAATGTGATCCACGTGGATCTTTGCTACAAACTTAGGAAGATATTCATAAATGTACACCATAGTCTGGTATACCATATATCCCTCCACCATAGAACCCTCAGGATGTGCTCTTTGTCGAACCAAAGCCTTCAAAAATTTCAAGTACCTCTCAACCATCCACATTGACCTAGTGTGTACAGGTCCACACAATTCAATCTCCTCAACTTGGTGTATGAGGTAGTGTTCTTGTGCATTGAAAAAAGCTGGAGGTAGACACTTTTGCATTTCACACATTAAATGAGGAATTTTTCTCTTCCAATATTTTATATCGTCTTTATGGATTTCTTTACATTACAACCACCTACAAGGTATTCTAGATGCAAAAGAATATATTACATAAGAAGTAAAACAAATCACAAATATAATATCTATACAATGAACTAAAAAAATATCACTACTTACCTTATGTATTTTCCAAGATCATATATGACTTGCTTGACATTATTGTCAAAGTCGTCTGGGAGAGATAGAGGTAGAACGTACTGCAACAATTATAAAATTATCTTTTCATTTTTTTGTAACATAATGAAAAGTAAACATACGCGCAGTACTTAAATACATACTAAAAACACAAGAACATGAATTACCTTAATGAAGGTATGCCAATCATGCATTTTCATCCCTAGCCCAAATTCACTTTTCTTTGATATGAGATTGTTTATGTTCGCAGCAAATCCTGTGGGAAATCAAATTTTTCATATGACTTCTTTTATAGCATTGCTTTGCTGGTCCGTTAATAACCAAGGAAGCTCACTTATATTAATCTGGTCTCCATGGCTATTTGATTGAATGACATTTATCATTGCATGATTGGAATCCTGAATGTCACTACATATTTTGACAATTTTTTCTTTGTCACGCCTTCCATCCAATATTTTCCATAATGTCTCTGTTATATTCTTTCCAATATGCATACTATCAAACAAATGAACAATTTGTAACTTCTCGTAGTAGGGCAACCTACTAAATTGTTGGGGTTAACTTTGTATTCCCTTAGGAAGGTGGTCATTTATGCCTTCACGACCTTCATGATCATCAATCACATCAGCAATAAACAAAACAAAATAGAAAATATGTTTATGACAAACCAATAGATGGAATGGCATTACCTTGACGATTAATTCTATTATATTCCAACTTCCATAGTTGAGGTATCATTCTTCATGGCTTTGATGTATTCTCTTCTTTCCCATTGAAAAGATGTTTTTCAGTATTTCGATACTTATGATTATTGCGGAGAAAGTGCCTATACTCATCAAACACTTGCTTTCCTAAACTTTTTGAATGACGAGATTTCATCTTTGGACCACAAACAGGACATGCAAATTTTCCCTTTGTTTGAAGACCTACAAGATAATGTATAATTGGATTAAATATGATAATTTTTTGAATTATAATGTTCATGCACAACTTAAACACTATAACATACCACAAAAATGTGTTAGCCCCGGGGCATCGTGTATTGTCCATAGAAGCACCACATGGAATTGAAATTGTCTTTGTCCTATTGGTCTAGAGACGTCATACATAGTGACACCATTCCATAACTCCAGCAACTCGTCGATAAGAGGCTTGATATATACATTCATATCTTTAACTTGATACTTATCTAATTGGATGAACAAAAACATTACATAATTATTATGACCATTTTACTGCAATATTTATAATTATATTTAGACGACTATATTTAAATGATAAAATACCTGGAACAATCATTGCCAATATTATGTGCTCCCTCTTTATTGACATCCATGGAGGAATGTTATTATTGATAACAAAAATAGGCCACATTGAGTAAACAGATCTCATCTCTCCAAATGGATTGACATCGTCCGTTGCCAATGAATGCTTGAGATTATGAGGTTCTTCTTTAAAGTGTGGCCACTTTTCCTCTATGTCCATAAATACTGAACTATCTACAGGCATTCAAATAATGTCATCTTGACTTCTATTGCATGCATCGTAATCCATAAATTGTGCCAAGCTAGTGCACTTGAATAATCGTTGCATACGTGGAATAATGAGAATATAGCGAAGAACCTTGCGATGAACCCTTTTTGTTATTTGATCTATTCAATATCTACTGATATGGCATTAAGGGCATTCAGTTCAAAATTCATGTTGTTTGTGATATATAATATTATCATTGGGACAAGCATCTATTGCTTGATACTCTATTCCAATATCTTTCATAACAACAGATAATTCTCGGTATGAGCGAGGTAGAATATTTGATGGTGGTAACAAAAACTCACCTATCAATCTACAACAACAAAATATAATTTGTTATAATAATGAATATTAATGGTACAACATGATTCACAGTTTATTATGATATATATGACATGCCTTAACATACATGACATTGTTATGTTGGATAAACCATTCATAACCTTCAAGTTCACCAACAATAATACAGTGGAGAGAAGAGTTGCCAGTGAGCCTTCATAAAGGGCCTCAGATGCCTTCTCAAGTAGAGGGACATCATGAACAACATCAAGGTCATCTTCATCATCATTATTAGCTGTGCGAGTACTAAATGAGTTATGGATCAACGTATTTGTACCATCATCTTCCATTGTGTTTTATGGCTCATGATTGTCATCTTCCATGGGATCATTATCTTCAGCTTCGATATTCACACCTCCATGTTCGTCCACTTCAAAAACCATATTCTCAAGGTTGTGTTGATCCATACCATGTGCTCTGGGGTGCTCAATCTATATAAAATTGATATACATAAATAAACCGTGATCATGATCTCATCATCACGTGATTTATTATGTATATAAATTGTCAAAACGATATAATGAAAAACTTACCAATGGATGATAATCATGTCCACCTTCAATGTGACCATGCAGCCTACAATGTTTCTTCGATGTTATGATTAGAAGTCTTCTAGTCTATAACCCCTTACAAATTTTGCACAGAAAATAACATTTTCCATCACCTTTTCTTTTCAAGTTAGACCACAATCTAGCAATTGTCTCATTATTTTGTTGTTTGTTGATATTGTCTGACATGGTCTTTCTTCACAGGCAAGAAAATAGAAATTATTAAAATACATAAGACGACATTGTAGCATCTTATAATCATCAGTTATAAAACCAAAGCACTTGGGAGTGATTCTTTTGTTTGTCACAGTCCAGGAAAATGGTGTTTACTGGAGCCTTGAATAACTGACTAGAAAGATTTTTAATTCCTTTTCTTTTTCCTTTTGATTTTTTCACTATCACTTCCATCCTTGAGTCAAATGCCCTTGCCCTTTTCTTTCTTCTTATTTTTTCATACTCATTGTCATGCTTTGAATTAATTTTCTTTCTTTGTGACTCCTTACTGCTCTCAGTGTCAGTTTCACTCTCAAAATCTGAGTCTGATGTATTAGAATCTGATGAACTAGACGAATCATCATTAGAGGTAGATTCATTTGACTCAAGAATAGACTGTTGCTGCTGCATTACAAGCCTTGGCATATTCTTCAAATACTCACGTAAACTCTTAGTGATACCACCAAGACCAATAGAACTAAAGAAATTGATAGCAAACCATGAATTTTTGGGATTGTCCTTTGGAGAATTTGAATCAAAAGACTCCTGCATTGTTGGATCGTTCAACCTTTCATTAAGCAACAATATACCAAGCTACTCTGCTAGCTCATGTAAGAGAATCTTTATAAAAAGATGGGAAGAGGAAGTAGTATCTTCCTCTGTCTCATGTATATAAGCAAGACAATGCCATGGAAGAGCATCTGTGCCAAGTAAGTGGGCAAAAAACTTTGCAACATTACGTAGTTTATTTGTTTCCAGTCTGTGTATCATAGAATACTATTGTACAAAACACTTATCAAAAAATTCTTCATATATTTTATTGATCATATAGAATCTTTGCCCAAGAATACCATAATAATGAAGGTATGTTCTCTCTTGACCAGGTTCAAGCTTGATCTTTAGTAGCTTATGACCAACTTCCTCAAAATCAACACTTGACATGATTGTCAAATAAATTGTACATCTTAAATTGACCAAGTTTGTCTCTGTCTCATCCTATATTCTCAGTGCTTCCTCACCTTCCTCTTCATCATCATCATCATCATCATTATCATCATCATCATCATCATCATCATCATCATCATCATCATCATCATCATCATCATCATCATCATCACCTGAATCATTCTCCCCTTTTGCTTCATCTGAAGAAGCATCTCCAAGGATATCATTCTTCAATTTTTCATAGGTTGCCTCACGCTCTAAGAAATCGGAACTTGGCTTGAAAACATCCAAACCAGCCTCTTGATCAAGTTCATCTTCTAGGAAAACTTCATGTGTTAACTGATCTAGATGCACAGCTAGATGACCCTCGAACTTAGCTTTGCGAAATGTAAAAAGGCCTTCGATTAAAAATAGTACTCATTTGTCAATTTCCCCCTCATGGAGAATACCTCTAAATCTTTCAAAAATCCCATAGAGACCTTTGGGTGAAAGGTCTTGCAACAAAGAACCACATTCTTTCATGAACCCAATAGCAACCTCTACACTATCATCTATGGGGTTCTCTAGTAAAAGGGTGAGAAGTTCCAAAGCAATGATCTCATGTGCGACTTGCTAATTCACTAAATGAGCAATGAAATTGGCTACTGCTATCAACATGTGCTTGTCATTGTGTTTGTATGCCCTCTTAAGCTGCAAAATAATTCTTTGCAAAAGCAGATTGCCAACTTCTGGAAATTTTGTATTTACCACAACAACTAACGCAGCAAAAACATCTGTAAATCTAGGGGATGCCATTTGGGATTTCATACAAGACCTACAAAATAGACCCCTCCCACGGATGAGATTCTCTGCAAACAACTCTAGAATGATGTTCTTGATGTTAGATGCATTTACCTTGTTTAATAACCCATTGATACTCTTCTGAAGGGCATCCCATGTCATGCGCTGGTATTCCACACTGCTCTTGTCTTCCACATCTTTCATCATTTGAGCCAGCTTAAATGGGGGAATGTAAACACCCCCACTTCTTCCAACACCCTTCTCATCTCATCTTATAGCACCTTCGCCATTCCCATTCTGAGATGGAGTAGACACAACACCGGAAGTTTTCACTTCCACTGCCTCTCTATCCCTCTTGTTTCCAGAAGCCCCTTAACCACTTAATTCGTGCTTATTTATGTACATAAACCCATCAGGAAGCATGAGTTTTTGCATATAAGCTTGCCCAAATATTTAACAGTTATTTTTCATCAAGATTCCCTCAGGAGCTGGCAGATCCTGCTTCCATACTTTAATTATGTTTTCTCAAAGGACAATCCTAAAAATCCATGCATTGCAAACAACTTTTTACACCTTTGTTGGTTGTGGTGGCATCATAGAGAGTTTACATAAATAAATGAAGAACATGCCAATTCTTTTAATGTAGCAGTAGAAGTCTATCTCTTATTCAATATCTCTAGTGAAACCCCCATGATCTTTTGTTGGAGTAGAATTTGTTATATTCTAGAAAGGGTCTTGTCCTTTGTTGATGGGATATTCATCTACCTCAAGAAATAATTGTTCTTTTCTCCAACAAGAAGTGGAACTAAATGAAGATCTAGCACCATGAAATGAATCCTCAAAAGGATTACTATAGTTAGTTTTGGTAGATAATGATCTGGGTAAAATACTAATGTGGCTTTAGGAAACATTATGTACTAGCTTAGCATACTCTAACAACTTTGGTGTGACATGCTACATCCAATTAAGTCTCCATCGGTATCTCTATTGTTTTTATGGATTGGGATTCAATGTACTCTTTTCATACATAGATTTTACTTTCAACTGAGCAGGTTTGTATGTACTTACTTGTCTTTCGATTGTATCCCTATTTCAAGAATTTCTTCTATCAACAAATCATTGTTGTAAGTTGTACAAGTGAAAGCTTGAACATGCCTTCCATGCTAGCCTTGTTGATACGCTCAACACCATCTTGTGTAACAAATCTTTAGAACTCCACTATTTCATTGAAGAGTGAGTAGTAGGGACAATCTAGGACACTTACAGAGGTTTTGTAAGAGAGATAAATATACCTAAATATTATGGCTTAATAATGATCAATAGGTAAACAGATAAGAAACTCTCAATATCAAAATGACTTTCTCAATTGTCTTTACTAGAAATGGATAGATCGGCTAATAATGGCTTTATGACTGTATGTCCATTGTCAACATTAGACTAAATCCAAGAAGAGCTAGAACTAATATACGATATCAAAATTTATGACCTCTATAATATAACAATCCCATAATTATGTTTCCACGCATCTATACCACAACACAAACATCATGCTAGTGTTCAACCATAGCAATTAATATCCTAATTATAGAATGTGAAATATGCACATAACTATGAATAAAGATTAAGAAAAACAAAGAAAGATGCTTATTGCAAACATAAATGACTAATGGACAAGAATTGAATTCATTGTAGATAGTTTTGAATATCAAATTCACTTATTTGTATGCCTCAAAGAAATGTGGTTTCTTGGACTGCAATGATTGCTGGATATGCACAAAATGGATTTGTTGAGAAGGGTTTAGAAACTTTCAAGCAAATGCAATCGGCAGGTGTAAAGACAAATTCCACGACCATTGCTACTATCCTCCCTGCCTGTGCCAAAATGGGAGATTTGGAACAGGGTATGGACATTCATCGAAGCATAAAGGATAGAGGAATTTTGTCAGATGTTGTAGTTGCAACTGCCCTAGTAGACATGTATGCAAAATGTCGAAGCATAGACAAGGCACGTGAACTATTTGATAGAATGCCTACAAGAAATGTTGTCTTGTGGACTGCAACGATTTTTGGATATGCACAAAATGATTTTGTTGAAAAGGCTTTAGACACTTTCAAGCAAATGAAATTGGAAGGCATAAAGCCAAATTCCACAACCTTTGCCAGCATCCTCCTTGTGTGTGCAAAAATGTGAGCTTTGGAATAGGGTATGGACATCCATCAAATCATAACGGATAGAGGAATATTGTTAGGTGTTGTACTTGCAAATGCCCTACTTGATATGAATGGAAAATGTGGAAACATGGACAAGGTTCATGAATTGTTTGATACGATGCCACAAAGAGATGTTATCTCATTTGAACAATCAACTCGCGCGTATACAGGAGGAAGGGATTGCTGCTACAAAATTGAACGCTCACTCCTCAATCAAAGTTCTATGGTTTTACGAGATTAAACTAGCACAATTAACCACCACATGTATATTTTTTGCAACATGAAATTAAAAAATTGAGCAATTTGAATCTACCTCCTATGCGGGATTGCAAGCAATGCCACAAATGCCTTCAATACGGGTTTGATGTTCTTGGGGGTTGAAGTCGCCATGGACGCCTATGCGGGATATTTGCAATATAAATGAATTCCCCTCTTCTTTTTTTTTAACTTATAATGGTCGTTGTCGTCAAAATTATGACGAACTCAAGCACTTTTTTGGGAAAAAGAAAATTCTCACTGCTAATGCCTTCTTCGTCAAAACCAAATGGGAAATTTTCGTCGGAATTATGACGAATGCGGGCATTTTTCAAAAAAAAATCTAATTTGGCCACAATATGCCTTCTCCGTCGGAAACCTCAGTCAGAAATCTAGTCCAAATGTATTAGTGCATCTTGTAGATTATTTCTTTGTGCAGATAGCAGTTCTTTTGAAGAAATTTACAAACAATTTTTATTCAAAGAATTAAATATGATCTTCCTCATTGAATTCAATATGTTCCCAAGTTGAATCTGATTCCGAACATGGATTTTCACCCACCAAAATATATCCACCATCAATATTTTCTATTCCATCGACATAAATCAAAGATCCAATTCTAATGGGACTTTCAGTCATTGCACCATCTTCTAGCAAAGTGTTGGCAGTATAATCTGATTCACAACAACTCCTAGGTTCTTGTAAACCTCTAAATTGACCTTCAATTTGCTTGGTTTCTACCTCTGCACTTGTTTGTCCTAGATTATGAGAAGTAGTATTCAAACTACTTTTATGAATAGGCTCCTCACTAATATTGTTCTGGGAAATAACATCATCTTCATATTTCTTGACGTAGATTTCACCTATGTATAATCCATCATCCAAGTTTGGACTCAAGTTCAACTCAAGTAGCCAATTACTTCTCTGCTGTAAAAATGGTGCAAAAGTGGAGTAAAAGCCATTTTCATTTATAACTAAATTAACTTCAGGACAACTACAATTGTTTACATCATTCCTGTATACTAAAGTTTCAATGTCTCCATTTTCATGTGTACCTGTTTACATATAACAAAACAAGTTAATATCAATATTAAACAACAAACTTGATATAGGCCACAAATAAAGTACTGTACCATGTTAAATTAAGGAACGAGAGCTTTTAGTTCAGGGTAGAGCACCCCAGCATTCGATCAGTCTTAACCCATACACACTAAGAAACATATGAAGTCCAGAGAATGTTAGTCAACTTTGAGTGTTTAACACTTTTAAGTCTAAAAGTGTATTAAGCCTAAAAAATGTTAGTCAACTCTCAATGTTTAACACTTTTAAGCCTAAAAGTGTAAGCTTCATGTGTATGATTTAAACTGTTACCCAACACCCTAACAAGCTAATGGACAATGCTTAGATCTAATTTGATCCTACTGTTCGGCCACAAAATATGTAGTACCGATTGTAGATTGTTTAAAACTTGTGTACCCGATTTTATGGTGGGAAACTTTTGTATCCAATTTATCAGGAAGATGTAAACCTAACATTATGGATTGCAGAAGCTTGAAATCTTTGAACAGTAATAATGGGCTCCTCTTGTTCAAGCCAAAAACATGCTAATTGCTACATCGAAGCTTTGTAAAACGACAGTGTTCTGGTTCAGGGTGTTTTAAATCAAATGAGGACCAAGAAAAGAATCATACCCATTACAGATCGCTGGTCCAAATAGTAATTTTGTTGGTTCTTGGGCTTGAACTGTGCACCATTCTTCATTCTCTTGGTTGGGCAATCCCATATTAAATGATCCAGCTTGCCAAAACAATAACAAGTTCTTTTTCGAATTTGGTAGCTCTGTCCATAATCATTCTGCGAAATCACCCTCTCTTTTCCTGACATACGAGCCTCCATAAACTTACAGAATTGTGAACAAATATTTTGCTCCGAGCTCGGTTATTTATTTGATAATCTCTAAAATAAGGCTGTAGCAGTCACACCCACAAGGGTAATGGACGCATCGATTGGATCTATAAGTTAAAACGTAGTTTTCAATTTATAATTTTTTAAAATAAGGTTTTACTGATTATAGTGGCCACTGTAATGGATATATTATCCTCATTTTAAATTAATCAGATATAGATACATATTAAAGTCTTGTTAATAAGTAGCAATCACACTTTAGTGTGCGATGTCGAAGAGGTGTGGAAAGTCAATTCGGAAGAAAGTATATTTTTTACATATATTTTCATAGTCCATGTGGTCTTAATAGACAAGCGATATCTCCCATTCAACTATGCATATGCTTACAAGGATATGAACATGATTGAAGTAAAGCCTTTAAATTAGGAAGATAATCAAGATCAATTACCAATAGGATCATGTTATGTTTGCAATAGGGAGCGATGGAGAGAGAGGGATAGATAAGGATGGAAACGAGAGATAGAGGGAGGAAGAGAGAGAGGGGGGTTAAGGAGATAGAAATAAGGGATGGAGGTAGAGAGGAGGCTAGAGATAAGATGGAGATAGAGATGGAGATGGAGGTGGAGAAGGATATAGCTTTGTAGAAAAGGAGGGGGGGAGATAAGGAGAGGGGGGATAACTAAATAGATAGAGATGGAAGAGATAAATATAAATAGAGAGAGAGAGGGGGGGACGATGTGAGAGAGATAGAAAGATCAAGATAGAGATGGGAAGCAACATAGAGAGAGGTGGAAAGATACCAAGATAGAGATAGAGGGAGAGATGGAAGAAAAAATATAGAAAGGAAAAGAGATATAGGTGTAGAGATGTAGGAATAAGGAGAGGGGTGAGGGATATAGATCAAAAAGAGGGGTTGATATGCCTAGAGACAAAGGGTGAGAGAGGAAGATAGAGGCAAAGATGAAGATAAAGGGAGAGATTAACAAAGACGAAGAGAAGAGGGGGAGAGGAAGAGATATAGAAAGAGGGTGATATAAAGAGATAAAGATGGATATGGAAAGAGATTGAGAGATAGGGAGAGTGATAGAGAGATAGGGAGATAGAGAAGGCCACAAATAGAGATGGAGAAAGACAAAGAGAGAGATGAAGAAAAAGAGATATTGAGAGAGGTAGAGAAATAGAGAGCCCAAGAGGTAGAGGGGGAAAGAGAGACTAATAGTAAAGGTGACATGTTTATGATTTCATATTATGCATGCATGTCTACCAATGTAGTTGTGATATATGTCACAACCTATTCTAGATCTCTTGTTTTGGTACAAAAAAGGAGAAAGTAAGAAAAAGTTGGAGAGATTCACTTTATACATGTCAAATGCATTTGTTTAAAAGTTTATAATTAATTTTCAACAAATCCATTTTGTACAGTTTTTGAAATCATAGCAAGACATGAGATGAAGCTAGAAACTATGTTGTTATTAGAAACTTCTAACCAACTATCTAATGATGTGAGACATCTTGCTAGCCAAACATTTGGTTTTGATGAATCTTTTGTACATTCTCCTGAATTCCAAGCCTGCACGATTCTTGAGTATATAGGAAAACAAATAAGAGAAGTAGTGAAGAACATTAACCCAAAAATGCATCCACAAGTCTTTAAGGAATTACAAGATGAAGTAGATAAGGAAATGAAACAGATGATCCCTGAAAAGGGAAGAAGATTATTGTAAGAAGAAGGGGTCCTAGTCCTACCTAGATGGAATATTAGCTCAACCATAGGTTTTTACAACTTAAGGAGCAATTATAACATGAAAGTTAAATTGAGAGTTGGAGCTGCAGATAAGATCTATAGTCGATCAAGAATTCACCGTAATAATAAGTTTTCATATACTTGGGCTTTATATCCACCACGTAAGATGTCTCTCAATATTGAGGATCCAAGTCAAATATATGGATATCTTGTTCATAGATTAGAAGACATGAACCTTGTTGAGGTTCTAGACCTGACACTTAATGCAATAAAATTTACAAAGGCTCATATTGAAAACCTAGTGAAAGAAAACACATGGTATAAGAGAGAAAATGAGCACTTGAGAGAAGAAAATATGAAGTTTGGAGATAGATTGCAATCTTATTCAGGGACTGCTCTGTTGCTAATAACTAATGCACCAGATCATGAGAAAAGACTAATGAAGCTTACTTTAAAGAGGTCTTATTGGAAACTAGAAGTAATAAAGTTAGAGAAAAGAAAGGAATGGATAGTTCCATAGTGGAAGGCTTTAAAAGCCAGTGTTGTCATAGAGTTAATGAATGACATATTTGAGAAACTATAGCTACATGTTGACAAATTTTGGTCTCTAAAAGGTTACAAGGAAGGTTAGAATCAAAAAGAGAGGAAGTCACACAAGATCCTGTTAAGGAGAAGTCAGAATATGCAATGAAACAAGTTGATAAATGAATAAAAGTACACATAAACTTAAATAAGAAGTTTCAATCAAAGAATTAAATACATATGACCAAATGAAAGACACTCATTTCCCCACATTCCTTAAGGATACTAATAGTAGTTTAAAAATTGTAGAAGAGTGGAAAATGGAGATTATCTAGATGTTACCACAGGGCACAAGTATTGTCCTTATTAATGACAAGTTGTTGACAATACAAGTGTTAAATTTAATAAAATATTTTCACTAGAATTTGGAATGAAGCATGTCAATGGCCTCAATGGTGTGTATGCTAACCAAAAGTATATTGAACATTTGTCAACTGAATTTATTTCTAACCTGCACAAAATAAAGGAGAGAGAACTTAGAGACTATACTCCACTTAAAAGGAGCCTTGCCAGACCCCAATGGCCATGGGTATTTATTGAAGAGTGAGGAAAATGGGGTATCCTCTACATGCATTGAAATATTTCAATCTTCTCAATAAATTACGTATTATGTTTTATTTTCTTTGTTTTGTAATATTTTAGTTGGAGTAATCCATGCCATCAAGTTGGTTAGATGAAATCAACATCATCAGGCTTTGCAGTTTTGTTTTTAAATTCCCTCTAGCACTGAGTAAATATTTGTGCTTTATGAGAAATATAAAGATTCTTTTAGCGTATATAAATGAGAAATCAAGATCATTGGCAAAGGTTCTAGAATAGACTTTTGGATGGGTAGCTTGTATATAGTCTAAGCATGTTGCTTCCTTGTATTAAAATTGAGAAATCAAGATCATTGGAAAAGGTTCTAGAATAAACATTTGGATGGGTAGCTTGTATGTAGTCTAAAATTTATATCTATGATATTGTATCAATCATTTTGAAAAGTTAATGAGAATATGCTTTAGGATTATCTCTAACTTGTGTCATCTTATTCACATGAACTAGTACATTAAGGATGTATTGGTTTGTCTTTATTCTCTTTGTGTGACTGTGTAATGCATTTCATAGGTTTCTTTCAAGAAGAGAATTTGTCACTAAGGACATTGTAGTGAATATGAGTATATGTGTTGTGATCATTGAGTAGAATTGTGGGTGCATATCTAATTAACATTTGTATAATGAATAAGTGTTGGGATTAAATGGTTGGATTTAAATTAATTCTAGATATGAAATATATATGATATTTTACTCCATGTCCCTAGGAATCAAGTACCAATCTATCTTTGTTCCAAATTTGTTTTAGAAACATCTCAACTATGAAGATCTCTTTTAAATTTATTTTGTACGATTAGCTTTAGTTTATGTTTTATTCCCAATTGTTAAGTTGATGATGATAAACCAAGAATGCAGCCACATTCTAAAATAATTAATCATTTCCTTGGTATATTTTCATTGGAATATATCTGCTATATATGCAATATTTGCAAATGATTTGTATGGAAACTTTAAATATTGCAAGGTATACTCACTTAGGTTTAGTGGAGCCTAAATAGTAGGAGATTACTCAATCCTCTAATTGAAATCTCATTCATTGGCCACCAACCCAAGGGTTTGAAGATTGAAATTGACTATTTCATAGGAAATCCTCAGGCAATTAGATGAAGTTACCAATGGGTAGTTTAGGGTTAGGAATTTCTATTAATTTGTAACCACAGTGATATATAGCTAGCAACACCATCTTAAGTAAGCCTCGAATGAATTCATTTTATGTGGGTTGCACCTGCATAGTCCTATGATCTACATAGGGGTTATTGAGGTAGCAAACTATTTTTTGTTCAATATCATTCTTTGAGGCTAAGTCAGCAAGTTGGGTTTAATTTTTGTTATAGTGTAATGGTCCATTTTGTTCAAATTTATATCTATTAAGGTATTACTCTAGGAATCCCCTCATGAATCTAAGTTGAATTCAAAATCTAGGAGATATAACCAACTCTCGTAGAGTTGGCCTCTAACCCTCCATGATCTATTGATGATATGATTTGACTTGCATTAATTCAACCCTAGCCTTACGAGTTGATTTTAGTTCTAAGAAGTGGAGCAACAATTTTGGGATCCAATAGGATGGACAAAGGTATTAATATTGGGTTCACATTTAAATATTTACATTGGAATATTTTTTTGTCAATGATGTTAGCAAGAGCAATTATGTTGCAGATTTTGCATGGTCCTATCTATATGGTTAGGGTCATGTCTACTCAAGGGTACTAGCACTCTCCTAGTACATTGGAGTCTTTTATAGTACAAACAATGTCTCAAAAAGTTTGGTGGTATCTTTATAAGTGCACCAACATCCTATTTAAGTTTAGCATCATCATTTATTTTGTCTCGAAAAACTAACAATTTTTTTTATTTACTCCTACACCAACATGTTTAAAAAGGACAAATTTGGTACATAAGGCACATTTGGGGGATCTATAGTAATCAATTCCTTGGGTTGATTCAACAATAATATATATGGAAATATGTTGTAAGTGTCTAAACATACGTATAGGTGTAGGTGTAGGTTGTTTCAAAACAATGGTGAATTGTGATGTGTTTTCTTGGAGGATATCTCATATGCTCACATCCAGTCTTAGATTCATGTGTGTGTGCATGTGAGAGAGAGAGAGAGAGAGACGTCTTTTAAGCTTCTTAGATCATTGGAGGTGAATTAAGGTTTTGGGGTAGAAAAGGGAAAGTGTTGTGGTGAGAAAGGAAAAGGTTGAATTGGGAGATGGTAAGATGTGCAATTGTGTCCATTAGAGAGAGAGAGAGAGAGAGAGAGAGAGAGAGAGAGAGAGATAGAGAGATAGAGAGAGAGAGAGAGAGAGAGAGAGAGAGAGAGAGGTATTTGATGGTAGAAATATTGAAAGTGAATGGAAGAAAGAAATTCAAATGTGAGTTCAACTAGGAGGAGACAAATTGGAGATATTCACACTATATGCTCATTAAAAACAATTAAAATATATGCTTATTGAAAAAAAATGTCAAAACAATAAAAATAAAAATGTTAGGTATGTATTTTCCATCTTTATAATTGCATAAGCTACTTATAAATTAAAAATAAATCTCTACCAAAAAATATATATATTTTTCTTATATAAATTTTATAGATTCAACCAAATTATATAAATAATAAGATCCCTTTATAAAGACCAAATACACTTCAGCACAATCTATTTATAAGAAAATAATAATATTGCCTATTATCATCCACACTAATTAAAGTCAACCCCTTCCATGTTAATAATATCTTATAATTAATTGCAATATACAATATGCCAATTAGGCTCAACTACTTCAGTAAATAATATTTTCGATATTACTTACCATTTAGAAGCAAGAAGATAAATCTTTAGGTATCAGGTGGGGCCATTTCACCTACTACCTTTAGCAAACAATCACACAACTCGTGTCTAATGGCCCACATACATAGTGGATAACACAATCACTTTTGATGGAGGCATTTTGGAAATAATGAGATCATTTCTGGAACTCAATAACCCAGACTCCATTAACACAATAATTTGGCTTCACACCTCCTGCAAATGCTGTTGCTTTTGCAAGGTCTTTAAACAGGGTACTCAAATGCATTCACCCCATGTGCCTTGGTGAATGGTTGGCCCCCTTCAAGAATAGCATCCTTAAGATAATGCCAAGTGTCTATGAACACCTTGTCCTGGCTCATCAAGGCCAGTGGTGCCAAGGAAAAGCCATCCTTGTTCTGCACAAGGTATTTGCAGAGAGGAGTCAGACCATAGAGCCTCTCAGAATTTCCATTCTTGTCTGTGGTTACAAAACAACTGAGGAGGGAATGATTTGCTAGAACTCCCAGAATCCTATCTAGAGTAATTGATGCATCTGGGTTTGTTACATTTGGAATTTCGGACACAATCTGAGCAGGGGAAACTTGAAGGCCATCACCTGCATTGGCTATGATCTATAGCGTATCAGGCTCTATTGCAGCGTTGATGGCCATAGGGAGGCAGGTGAAGAAGCCTAGCTCCATAGCCACAAGCCATTCTTCCTCGTTGATAATGGTGGCACTAGCAGATTCTGAGGCACATTGACAGAGCTTTCTATATGATACAATAAGATAGATCTTGTGAGCTCAGCGTTATCTCCATGTCGTCGACATGAACTTTGAATTCAGCATCATCTACATGCCCACACGTGAATAGGCTTCCAGGTTTAAATTCACATTTTCCAGGTTTAATTTCACAAATGAAGATATCATGAAAGAGCACCATAAATTCAAAAGTCTACTATCCATTCAATGAAGTCACAATCTTCATTTGATCTTGCTACCCGTGGAGTCTCCCATTTTACTTTGGCACATTCGTTGGTGCTAGAGACTCGGTGATGTTTGTTCTCTTAAGTGGGTCATTTCTTGAAAAGCCTTTCAATTTCTGTGAAGTTCAAATTGTCTTGTTAACGATTCAACCTCTTTCTCATCATTGAATCTCTTTCAAATCAATAGACTATGCATGATTTGAGTATTTGTCAAAGTAAATAATTATTTGATAGAATTTTTCTTTTAATTAACATTGCACACTTAGCGTATTGTGGGGATCACTCCTCATCAAGGCATGTGTAGTTGAGATGTTTTTCTGAATAATTGATCTATGAATTCATACACGTGAAAATAACTGCTCCTTTAAACCATGCACCCTTATTATAATATAATATTGCCCAAAGAACCAGTCCCACAAAACTTTAGTGTTCACCATTAGTGCTTGTTGGCTGTCTAACAGTTCGGTTGTCGTGTCTATTTGTTAGTTTTAAATCGAGTAGAGAAAACACATAATATGAACACAAAACAACAAAAAGAAAATTAAGGCAAACACAAATAACACATAACACAATATTTATGTGGCTCACCATAAAAATGGCTACATCCACTTGCAAGCAGAGAATAACTTCTACTAACCAATCGATATTTACATGGCATGTACTCATCTACTTATACAATCATATTCAGCTATCAAGTGAAGAGTATGGGAAGATGAACTGTCATGCGACCGTTAGACTTCATATTCCTAACAATCTCCCCCCTAAGGCTAACCAGTCAAGCCATGCACAACAACATCCCCTGCTCTCCATATCATTTCTTACAGAACCAGACCCATTGAAGATTTGAGCTTCGCCAAAATCTGTTCCAGAACACTTCGAATTAATAATCGCCATGCAAAATCAGAATTAATAAAACTAAACAACATGACAGTATATTTAACTCCTGTAGCTGATATATCGATACTTTCACCATTCCTGTCTTGGTCATTCTCAAAGTCAATATTAACAAAAACACTCTTACTGTCATTTACGACGTTTTTTCCCATGTCGACCATTCCAAATACAACATCAACGATCAATGTATTCCTAAAAAATGGATTTGGTTCAGGAGTTTTGTCAAAAACATCGCGGGCTTTCTGTACATTCAAACCACCTGGTCCAGTGATAGACTCTAGAAGTAAATACCCATCAATAACCGGTTGCCCCAGACCATTTATCATACCGACATCTTTTGTTCCCTGTCCCTGAGAATCTTTGGAATATGCAGGGACTGCAGAGACATCATTCTCTGATACCAGCTTTACTTTAACCGAGTTGTTGAAATGCTTATCCACCTTCGTTCCAAATGGACTGGATTCGCCAGATTTCACCTTATTGCCATTCCTTCGTCCTCTGCTATGAAACACCAGGCATCTGTAGGAGACTTCACATGCCACATCGGTAGACACAATGTACCAAACGCCGTCACTAGCCAGAATCAGGCAGTCTTTCAAACGCATATCTGCAAAGTGATACTGCGGTACCACATGAAACAGGGTATCCGTGCTCCACAGGATGCCATCGAGTGCATTCTTACGGCGGTTATTGCTACAATCCATAACGCCCTTCTGGGCAAATACCGCGAGTAGCCCATGCTGGGAGAATATCATGAGCAAGTCGCCGTATGTGAGATCGTATGTGAGACCACCGATAGTTTCTGGTACCAAGCTGCCAAAATCGGTTACATTTTCCCCAGCCTTTAGGTATGCCAGGGCCCAGAAGTATGATTCGCTGTCAGATTTCTCATGCCTATTGCAATCGTATTGTAACGGCTTTGCAGGCTCCATCATTCCCTCCGTTTCCACGTCGTTAGCACAGACTTCCACATTGTCACCACGCTGAATCTGGCCTTTGCCTCCATTTCCTATCGGAGAATTTTCAAAATTTTCATCAATAATCAGAAAATCAGAGAGAGCGCTTATGGTTTCACGAGCGCTCTGCAAGCCATCGTAGCCATTTCCATAAGAGTCTGTCACGATGTATTCCATGCGAGAGAACTCTACACTGTCGTTGCCACTCTTCGATATCAATATCGCCACGTTCTTCAGATGGGTCACCACCGACATGGAGGATTTGGAATTGCTGGGTTCGAGCATCCTCTGCTCCACAGCCGACATGCACCCCAAATCCTCCTTTAATTCCTCATCGCTCGCTTGAATATTTTCTAGGAGATCTTTCCACCTGTATAAGTCCCCTGAGTTCCTCATTTCCGATTCACCTTCTTCTTTGTAAGGCCTCCGTCTGAGAAGGGATATGAGCTTCTCAAGGTTCGGCACGATAAGGGTAAGCTCCATGTTACCGGGAGTGAGTTTAATGGGAACATCATCGGGTACCAGACAAAATTCATTATCTATAGGAACGAGGCATTCAACACAGCTAGTATCATTTTCATCGCCGCTCTCGGCAGGCAGGTGAACACCATTACCACTATGGTGATTATCAGCGTGGTGAATTTTCCTTGTCGGACATAAATATTGCTTATGCCCCGACTCACCAAAATAATGACAGATTTCATTGTCTCCTAATGTGTCATTCAAGACCGCAAATTCACTCACCGTCTCAACTCTCTTTACTTCTCCAAACTCCGAATCTGGTTTTGCCTCTTCAGTTTCCATGAGTGAAACAACCTGGTTCTGTGCCTCCTTGTCTCCAAAGTCTACATCACGCCTACCATCCTTATGTCGCCTCCATTTTGGAGCTCTTGACAAACTCTGCACACGGGTTGACCATTTTCTATCATCACGCCACCTCCATTTTGGCTGCTTCTGCCCAAACTGGCGTCAAACCTTATCAAAGGGATGCCTCTCTGTATACCATGGTCGCCGAACTAGCAACTCAAAAACCCGTAATGCTTCTCTAAGTAGTGCATCGCCGGGCCACTTAATATCTAGATATGGCTCACATACCATATCTGCCTCCACCAAGGTGTTTCTTCCTCGCTCCTCTGCTCATGTTTGAGGGAATGGCATTCTTCTTGCCGCCCATCTCACAATCCGAGAGAATTTTGGCATGACATTCTCTATATGTAGAGACTCTGCCGCAAATTGCTTCCCTCTATCTCTGTCTTTAGCATCAACCTGAGGACGATTGAAAATAAGGGCCGAACCAGACTTTGTTTGGGGCAACTCTTTCATCTCATCACAAGCATTATTATCCTCAATTTCGTCAGTGACTGGAGGCTCGATACGCCTCTAACCCTCCATGATCTGTTGATGAGATGATTTCACTTGCATGAATACAACCCTAGCCTTACGAATTGATTTTAGTTTTAAGAAGTGGAGCAACAATTTTGGGATCCAATAGGATGGATAAAGTATTAGGAATTGATTTTAGTTCTAAGAAGTGGAGCAACAATTTTGGGATCCAATAGGATGGACAAAGTATTAATATTGGGGTCACATTTAAATTTTTACATTGTAATATTTTTTTGTCAAGAATGTTAGCAAGAGAAATTATGTTGTAGATTTTGCATGGTCCTATCTATTTGGGTAGGGTCATGTCTACTCAAGGATACTAGCACCCTCATAGTACATTGGAGTTTTGTACAATACAAATAATGTCTTTACAAGTTTTATGGTATCTTTTTTAAGTGCACCAACATCCTATATAAGTCTAGCATCATCATTTATGTTGTCTCGAAAAACTAACAAAAGTTTTCTTATTTACTCCTATACCAACATGTTTAAAAAGGACAAATTTGGTGCGTAAGGCACATTTGGCTGATCTATAATAATCAATTCCTTGGGTTGATTCAACAATAATATATGGCAATATGTTGTAAGTGTCCAAAAATACCTATAGGTGCAGGTGTAGGTTGTTTCAAAACAATGATGAATTGTGATGTGTTCTCTTGTAGGATATATCATATGCTCACATGTGGTCTTAGATTCATGTGTGTGTGCACGAGAGAGAGAGAGAGAGAGAGAGAGAGAGAGAGAGAGAGAGAGAGAGAGAGAGAGAGAGAGAGAGAGAGAGAGAGAGAGAGAGATGTCTTTTAAGCTTCTTAGATCATTAGAGGTGAATTAAGGTTTTGGGGTAGAAAAGGGAAAGTGTTGTGGTGAGAAAGGAAAAGTTTGAATTGGGAAATGGTAAGATGTGCAATTGTGTCCATAAGAAGAGAGAGAGAGAGAGAGAGAGAGAGAGAGAGAGAGAGAGAGAGAGAGATGTCTTTTAAGCTTCTTAGATCATTAGAGGTGAATTAAGGTTTTGGGGTAGAAAAGGGAAAGTGTTGTGGTGAGAAAGGAAAAGTTTCAATTTGGAGATGGTAAAATGTCCAATTGTGTCCATAAGAAAAGAGAGAGAGAGAGAGAGAGAGAGAGTATTTGATGGTAGAAACATTGACGGTGAATGGAAGAAAGCAATTCAAATGTGACAAGGTTCATGTTCAAATGGGAGGAGACAAATTGGAGATGATTCACACTCTATGTTCATTAAAAACAATTAAAGTTATGCTTATTGAGAAAAAATATCAAAAATTTATAATTTAAAAGTGTTAAGCATGTATTTTCCATCTTTATAATTACATAAGCTACTTCTAAATTAAAAAGAAATTTCTACCCAAATTTTTTTTTTTTTCTTATATAAATTTTATAGATTCAACCAAATTATATAAATAATAAGATCCCTATTCTTAAAAAGACGAAATACACTTTAGCACAATCTATTTATAAGAAAATAATGATATTGTATGTTATCATACACACTAATTAAACTCAACCCCTTCCATGTTGATAATATCTTATAATTAATTGCAATATACAATATGCTAATTAGGATCAACTACTTCGGTATTAATTACCATTTGGAAGCACAAAGATAAATCTTTAGGTATCAGGTGCGGCCATTTCACTTGCTACCATTAGCAAACAATGACACAACTCATGCCTAATGGCCCACATACATAGTGGATAACACAATCACTTTTGATGGGGGTGTTAGAAATAATGAGATCATTTCTGGAACTCAATAACCCATACTCCATTAACACAACAAATTGGCTTCACACTTCTTGCAAATATCGTTCCTTTTGCAAGGTCTTTGAACTCCTTTGTATGCTCTTTTCCAGCTAGGTTCAATGCCAACATACAAAGATCTACATAAAATGTTTTCTTGGCATAGGAAGAGGTCACTGTAGCCACTGGCAAAATGGAATCCATTGCAATAACTTTTCCATTCTCTGGCAAGGCCTTGTGACAATTCTTCAGAAGCTTTATATAATGATCATCACTCCACTCGTGCAAAATCCACTATTTCTGCTTGAGCTTTGCACAAAATGCATCTTGAGGAGCCTTCATAGCCCAGTTTAGTGAATCTTTCTACTTGAGTTTTAGTGGAATCCACTATTTCTACTTGAGTTTTAGTGGAATATCTTGTTCCTCTTGATTCCCAAAGTTTTCAAGAACCCTATAGCCATCTTTAGCATTATATTGTCCTATTTTAGAACAAGACCATATAAGAGAATCTTTCCCTCTTCTAGGATTAATATTTCTCTCTCTAATGAGGTCTGATAGCTGGTTGATTTCAACAGTAGGAATAGGCAATCCCTCGAATTGCTTCCAGCTCCATCCTTGCATTCTACTAGCCCTGTCCAAAACCAAATAATCACTAACTCGAGATCCCCAATGCTATTGAAGCCAATGGTTAGCTGTTGGGAAATTGAGAGAGTTGTCACTGCTTGGATATCCTCTCCATGAGTCTTCTGAGAAAAGGCTAGAGGATCCATCGTGGATATCCCAAGACAAAGAGTTTGCAGTTAAATTTTTGCATGTGACAATGAAATTCCAAGTCCTAGATCCCTTTGGATAAGAATTCGATCTTAGAAGATTTTGAGGATCCCCATCTATAAGGTATTTTGTTGCCATTATCCTTACCCATATTGCTTTAGGGTATTTAATGAACTTCCAAACTAGTTTAGCTCGCAAGGGTTTGTTTTGCAAGTGAATATTTTTTATTTCTAGACCCCCCATGGACTTGGATTTGATGATTTTATCCCATGCAATTAGAGAAATTTTATGTTTTTCTTTAGTGTTTTGCCATAATAAGTTTCTCATCTTTTTAATGATGAAGGAATTTGCATCAGCAGTGAGAGATAAAAACGATAAATAGTAGATGGGTAGAGCAGAAATAACTGCTTGGAGCATTACCAACCTACGAATCCATGAGAGCCATTTCCCTTTCCAGGATTTAATATTTTGATCCATCTTTAACTTCACAGGATCCCAAAGTTTTGACTTCCTCAATCCTTTGTCAATTGGGATGCTCAGGTGAATACAGGGAAGAATGCAAGTTTTACAGTTCAAAATTATTCGGATCCTAACCTCTAAGGGGACAGGGGTGGAGATGAATTTTTATTATTATTTTTGTTTGTGGATAATTTGGCTTGAGGCCTTCCCAAAGGATTCTAGGAGCATTTTCAGCTTAATTTCTTCCTTGATCTTTGCTACACCCAACAAGAGGTTATCATCTACAAATTTTGACGCTAGTCAATGAAACATCCAATAAGGATGTTGTATGTCCTATGGCATTCTCTTGTCGGACGGGTGTCAAAATTCTGACGTCAACCCAGAAAACATCCAATGAAGATGATGTATGCCGGATGAAATTCTCTTGTCGAATGAGCGGTAATGGCCGTTGTCGGAAGAGTCCCAGGTATCTTTAGAATTGTGACATCCACCCAAGAAATATTTGATGAGGATGTTGTATGCCCGACAACATTCTCTCACCGGATGAGTGGTCATGGCCACCATTGGAAGAGTCCTGGGTGCCGTCGAAATTCTGATTCCAGTCAACGAAACATCTAACAAGGATGTTGTATGCTCGATGGCATTCTCTCACCAGATGAGCGGTCATGGCCATCGTCGGAAGAGTCCTGGGTGCCATCGAAAATATGATGCCAGTCAAAACGTTAAAATTTTCATAAGATATCAATTTTTATTTAATTTTTTTATGATTTAAAAAATGTAACCTTGGAGAGGATTCTCTCCTCTAATACACTCTCTATTTTTCAAAAAATCTAGATATATTTGATATATATTTACAAATAATTAAATAGAATATGTTGACCAAATGTGAACACAACATGACTTCTTCATCTAATTAGAGGAAGAAAATTTGATGTACTTATTTCTTTTAATAAGGACACAAAAGAATGAGTTTCTTATGATGAAAGGTGTGAAAAGAGATAGAGACACTTTGATCGATTATGAATGTAAGAAATTTAAAAATAATTTTTATTCAGAGAATTAAATATGATCTTCCTCATTGAAGTCAATATGTTCCCAAGTTGAATCTGATTCCAAACATGGATTTTTGCCCACCAAAATATGTCCAACATCAACATTTTCTAATTCATGGACATCAATTGGAGATCCAATCTTAGTGGGACTTTCAATCATTGTACCATCTTCAACTAAAATATTTTCCCAACTTGAATCTAATTCAAAGGTAAAATTTTTGTCCAATGCAAGCATGGCATCAAAATTTTCAAGTCTATCAACATAAATCGATTATCTAATTCTAATGGGACTTTCAACCATTGCACCATCTTCTAGCAAAGTGTTGGCAGTATAATCTGATTCACAACAACTCCTAGGTTCTTGTAAATCTCTAAATTAACCTTCAACTTGCTTGGTTTTTGTCTCTACATTTTGTTTGGTTTCTAACTCTACATTTGGTTGCTCTAGATTATGAGAAGTAGTATTCAAACTACTTTTATGAATAGGCTCCTCACATGTATTGCTATGGAAAATATCATCATCTTCATATTTCTTGAAGTAAATTTCACCTATGTATAATCCATCATCCAGGTTTGGACCCAAGTTCAACTCGGGTAGCCAATTACTTCTCTCATGTAAAACTGGTGCAAAAGTGGAGTAAAAGCCATTTTCATTTATAACTAAATTCACTCTTGGACAACTACAATTGTTTACATCATTCTTGTATGCTAAAGTTTCAATGTCTCCATTTTCATGTGTAACTGGTTACATATAACAAAACAAGTTAATATCAATATTAGTCAAAAAACTTGACAAAGGCCTCAAATAAGGTATTGTACCATGTCAAATTAAGGAACGAAAGATTTTAGTTTAGGGTAGAGTGCCCCAGCATCCGGTTTGTCTTAAACCATACACACTAAGCAACATATGAAGTCTAGAAAATGTTAGTCAACTTTGATTGTTTAGCACTTTTAAATCTAGAAATGTATTAAGCGTAAAAAATGTCAATCAACTCTTAATGTTTAACACTTTTAAGCCTAAAAGTGTAAGCGTAATGTGTATGATTTAAGTCATTACCCAACACCCTAACATGCTAATGGACAATGCTTAAATCTAATTTGATCCTACTATTTGGCCACAAAATATGTAGTACCGATTGTAGATTGTTTAATACTTGTTTACATAATTTTATGGTGGGAAACTTTTGTATCCAATTTATCAAGAAGATCTAAACCTAACATTATGGATTGTAGAAGCTTGAAATCTTTCAACAATTGTAGAGACTCACTTTATATATGTCAAATGCATTTGTTTAAAAGTTTATAAGTAATTTTCAACAAATCCATTTTGTGAAGTTTAGCAAGCCATGAGATGAAGCTAGAAACTAGGTTGTTATTTGAAACTTCTAACCAACTATCTCATGATGTGAGATATCTTGCCAGCCAAAAATTTATTTTTGATGAATCTTTTGTACATTCTCCTGAATTCCAAGCCTGTATGATTCTTGAGTATATAGGAAAACAAATAAGAGAACTAGTGAAGAACATTAACCCAGAAATGTATGCACAAGTGTTTAAGGAATTAAAAGATGAAGTAGATAAGGAAATGAAAGAGACGATCCCTGAAAAGGGAAGAAGATTATTGTAAGAAGAAGGGGTCCTAATCCTACCTAGATGGGATATTAGCTCAACCATAGGTTTTGACAACTTAAGGAGCAATTAGAACATGAAACTTAAATTGAGTGTTGGAGTTGCAGATAAGATCTACATTGATCTACATTGGATCAAGATTTCACCCTAATAATAAGTCTTTGTATACTTGAGCCTTATATCCACCATGTAAGAGGCCTCTCAATATTGAGGATCCAAGTCAAATATATGGATATCTTGTTCATA
Source organism: Cryptomeria japonica (assembly GCF_030272615.1). NCBI lineage: Eukaryota > Viridiplantae > Streptophyta > Pinopsida > Cupressales > Cupressaceae > Cryptomeria > Cryptomeria japonica. The sequence goes on along the minus strand of NC_081415.1, from coordinate 567,870,175 downwards.
GATTAGAAGACATGAACCTTCTTAAGTCTGCAGACCTGCCACTTGATGCAACAAAATTTACGAAGGCTCATATTGAAAAATTGGTGAAAGAAAACACATGGTATAAGAGAGAAAATGAGCACTTAAGAGAAGAAAATATGAAGTTTGGAGATATACTGCCATCTTATTGAGGGACTCCTCTGTTGCCAATAATTGATGCACCGGATCCTGAGAAAAGACTAATGAAGGTTACTTCAAAGAGGTCTTATTAGAAACTAGAAGTAATAAAGTTAGTGAAAAGAAAGGAATGGATAGTTCAATAGTGGAAGGCTTTAAAAGCCAATGTTGTCAGAGAGTTAATGAATGATATATTTAAAAAACTGTTGCTACATGTTGACAGATTTTAGACTTTATTTGTTGAAACATAGAAGGCCATTAAAGAGCATGGGAGGTTACAAGGAAGACTAGAATGAAAAAGAGAGGAAGTCACACAAGATCCCGTTCAAGAGAAGTCAAAATATGTAGTGAAACAAGTTGATAAATGGATAAAAGTACACAGAAAGTTTAATAAGAAGTTTCAATCAAAGAATTAAATAGATATGATCAAATGAGAGACACTCATTTCCCCTCACTCCTTAAGGATATTTATAGTAGTTTGAAAATTCTAGAAGAGTGAAAAATGGAGATTATCTAGATGTTACCACAGGCCACAAGTATTATCCTAATTATTGAGAAGTTGTTGAGAATACAAGTGTTAAATTGAATAAAATGTCTTTACTAGAATTTTGAATGAAGCATGTCAATGGCCTCAATGGTGTATATGCTAACCAAAAGTATATTGAACATTTGTCACAACTGAATTTATTTCTAACCTGTACAAAATGAAGGAGAGAGCACTTAGAGACTATACTCCAATTAAGAAAGACCCTTGCCAGACCCAATGGCCATGGGTGTTTATTGAAGAGTGAGGAAAATGGGGTATCCTCTACATGCATTCAAATATGTCAATCTTCTCAATATATTACGTGTTATGTTTTATTTTCTTTGTTTTCTAATATTTTAGTTGGAATGTCTCGTGTCATCAAGTTGGTTAGGTCAAATCAGCATCATCAGGTTTTGCAGTTTTGTTTTCAAATTCCCTCTAGCACGTGGAGTAAATATTTATGATTTATAAGAAATGTAAAGATTATTTTAGCATATATTTAGTTACAAACGGAATCAAATAAAATTTTGCCAAGTGTGCCAATTGATCTGAAGCTTGTTGCTCCCTAGTATTACAAATGAGAAATCAAGATCATTGGCAAAGGTTCTAGAATAGACATTTGGATGGGTAGCTTGTATGTAGTGTAACTTTTTTAAAGTAATGGAATGCAATTTGCAAAAAAAGTTTATATCTATGATATTGTATCAACCATTTTGAAAAATTATGGATGTATTGGTTTGTCTTTGTTCTCTTTGTGTGAATGTGTAATGTATTTCATAAGTTTCTTTCAAGAAGAGAATTCGTCTCTAAGGACGTTGTAGTGAATATGAGTATATGTGTTGTGATCATTGAGTAGAATTGTGGGTGAATATCTAATTAACATTTGTATAATGCATAAGTGTTTGGATTGGATGATTAGATTTAAATCAATTCTGGATATAAAAATATACATGCTATTTGACTCCATGGCCCTAGGAATCAAGCATCAATCTATCTTTGTTCCAAATTTATTTCAGAAATGTCTCAACTATGAAGATCTCTTTTAAATTTATTTTGTAGGATTAGCTTTAGTTTAGGTTTTATTCCCAATTGTTAATTTGATGATGATAAACCAAGAATGCAGCCACATTCTAAGACAATTAATCATTTTCTTGGTATATTTTCATTGGAATATATCTACTATATATGCAATATTTGCAAGTTATCTATATGGAAACTTTGATTATTGCAAGGTATACTCACTTAGGTTTAGTAGAGCCTAAAGAGTAGGAGATTACTCAATCCTATAATTAAAATATCATTTGTTGGCCACTAATCTCCAAGGGTTTGAAGATTGAAAATTTGCATTTCATAGGAAATCCTCAGGCAATCAGATGAAGTAACCAACGAGTAGTTTAGGGTTAGGAATTTCTATGAATTTGTAACCTAGTGATATTATAGCTAGCAAAACCATCTTCTGTAAGTCTAGAATATGGATTCATTTTATGTGGGTTACACCTAGATAGTCCTATGATCTATATAGGGGTTATTGAGGTAGCAAACTATTTTTTGTTCAATGACATTCTTCAGGGCTAAGTAAACAAGTTGGGTTTGATTCTTTTTTATAGTGTAATGGTCCATTTTGTTTCAAATTTATTATCTATTAAGGTATTAGTCTAGGAAAACCCTCATGAATCTAAGTTGAATTCAAAATGTAGGAGATATAACCTACTCTCGTAGAGTTGGCCTCTAACCCTCCATGATCTGTTGCTGAGATGATTTCACTTGCAAGAATACAACCCTAGCCTTATGAGTTGATTTTAGTTCTAAGAAGTGGAGCAACAATTTTGGGATCCAATAGGATGGAAAAAGGTATTAATATTGGGGTCACATTTTAATTTTTACATTGTAATATTTCTTTGTCAAGGATCTTAGCAATAGAAATTATGTTGTAAATTTTGCATGGTCCTATCTATATGGGTAGGGTAATGTCTACTCAAGGGTACTAGCAACCTCATATTACATTGGAGTCTTGTACAGTACAAATAATGTCTCTACAAGTTTTTTGGTATCTTTTATAAGTGCATCAATATCCTATATAAGTCTAGCATCATCATTTATGCTGACTCAAAAAATGAACAAAAGTTTTTGTACTTACTCATATACCAACATGTTTAAAAACAAAAAATTTGGTTCCTAAGGCACATTTGGGGGATCTATAATAAACAATTCATTGGTTTGATTCAACAATAATATATGGCAATATGTTGTAAATGTCTAAAAATACATATAGGTGCAGGTTTAGGTTGTTTCAAAACAATGGTGAATTATGATGTGTTCTCTTGGAGGGTATCTCATATTCTCACATGTGGTGTTAGATTTATGTGTGTGCACAAGAGAGAGAGAGAGAGAGAGAGAGAGAGGAGAGAGAGAGAGAGGAGAGAGAGAGAGAGAGAGATCAATATCTTTTAAGCTTCTTAGATCATTGGAGGTGACTTAAGGTTTTGTGGTAGAAAATGGAAAGTGTTGTGGTGAGAAAGGAAAAGTTTGAATTGGGGGATGGTAAGATGTGCAATTCAAAGAGAGAGAGAGAGAGATGTCTTTTAAGCTTCTTAGATCATTGGAGTTCAATTATGATTTTGGGGTAGAAAAGGGAAAGTGTTGTGGTGAGAAAGAAAAAGTTTGAATTGGGAGATGGTAAGATGTCCAATTGTGTCTATAAGATAAGAGAGAGAGAGAGAGAGAGAGAGAGAGAGAGAGAGAGAGAGAGAGAGAGAGAGAGAGAGAGAGAGAGAGAGAATGGTAGAAATATTGATAGTGAATGGAAGAACGCAATTCAAATGTGACAAGGTTCATGTTCAAATGGGAGGAGACAAATTGGAGATGATTCACACTCTATGTTCATTAAAAACAATTAAAGCTATGCTTATTGAGAAAAAATGTCAATTTTTTTTTTTTAAGTGTTAAGTATGTATTTTCCATCTTTATAATTACATAAGCTACTTCTAAATTAAAAAGAAATTTCTACAAAAAAAATATTTTTCTTTCTTATATTAATTTTATAGATTCAACCAAATTATATAAATAATAAGATCCCTATTCTTAAAAAGACCAAATACACTTTAGCGGAATCTATTTATAAGAAAATAATGATATTGCCTATTATCATACACACTAATTAAACTCAACCCCTTCCATGTTGATAATATCTTATAATTAATTGCAATATACAATATGCCAATTAGGCTCAACTACTTCGGTATTAATTACCATTTGGAAGCAAGAAGATAAATATTTGGGTATTAGCTGGGGCCATTTCAACTAGTACCATTACCAAACAACCACACAACTCATGCCTAATGGCCAACATACATAGTGGATAACACGGTCAGTTTTGATGGGGGCATTTCTGGAACTCAATAACCCAGACTCCATTAACACAACAAATTGGCTTCACACCTCCTGCAAATCGTGTTTCTTTTGCAAGGTCTTTGAACTCCTCCTCTGTATGCTCTTTCGCAACTGGGTTGAATGCCAACATGCAAAGATCTACATGAAATGTTTTCTTGGCATAGGAAGAGGTCTCTGCAGCCACTGGCAAAATGGAATCCACTGCAAGAACTACGGTATGTCTCTGCCTTCAACTGATCTAGGTTTTCCAACAATATTGCATAATCACAGACATAATTTCCAGTCTTCTATTTCATTCTGAGCTTTTCTTAAGTTTTGGGTCAAATTTCAGAATCCTCTATGAAGAAGCAGAAAGCAAAAGAATACAAAAGTGTTAGAAATCAAACTATAGATCATAAACTTTGATCTAAAACATAACAAACTACTAAATCCTCTAATTTAATATCTATTAAGGTATTACTTTAGGAATACCCTCATGAATCTAAGTTGAACTCAAATTGTAGGAGATATAACATACTCTCATAGAGTTGGCCTCTAACCCTCCATTATTTGTTGCTAAGATGATTTTAGTTGCAAGAATACAACCCTAGCCTTACGAGTTGATTTTAGTTATAAGAAATGGAGCAACAATTTTGGGATCCAATAGGATGGACAAAGGTATTAATATTGGGGTCACATTTCAATTTTTACATTGTAATATTTATTTGTTAAGGATGTTAGCAAAAGAAATTATGTTGTAGATTTTGCATGGTCCTATTTATATGGGTAGGGTCATGTCTATTCAAGGGTACTAGCACCCTCATAGTATATTGGAGTCTTGTATAATAATGTCTCCACAACTTTTGTGGTATCTTTTATAAGTGCACCAACATCCTATATAAGTCTAGCATCATCATTTATGTTGTCTCAAAAAACTAACAAAAGTTTCCTATTTTTCTCTATACCAACATGTTTAAAAAGGACAAATTTGGTTCCTAAGGCACATTTGGGGGATCTATAATAATCAATTCCTTGGGTATTTTCAACAATAATATATGGCAATATGTTGTAAGTGTCTAAAAATACCTATAAGTGCAGGTTTAGATTGTTTCAAAACAATGGTGAATTGTGATGTGCTCTCTTAGAGGATATCTCATATTCTCACATGTGGTCTTAGATTCATGTGTGTGCACACAAGAGAGAGAGAGAGAGAGAGAGAGAGAGAGAGAGAGAGAGAGAGAGAGAGAGAGAGAGAGAGAGATGAGAGAGAGAGAGAGAGAGAGAGAGAGAGAGAGAGAGAGAGAGAGAGAGAGAAATGTCTTTTAAGCTTCTTAGATCATTGGAGGTGAATTAAGGTTTTGTGGTAGAAAAGGGAAAGTGTTGTGGTGAGAAAGGAAAAGTTTGAATTGGGAGATGGTAAGATGTGCAATTGAGAGAGAGAGAGAGAGAGAGAGAGAGAGAGAGAGAGAGAGAGAGAGATGTCTTTTAAGCTTCTTAGATCATTGGAGGTGAATTAATGTTTTAGGGTAGAAAAGGGAAAGTGTTGTGGTGAGAAAGGAAAAGTTTCAATTGGGAGATGGTAACATCTCCAATTGTGTCCATAAGAAAAGAGAGAGAGAAAGAGAGAGAGAGAGAGAGAGAGAGAGAGAGAGAGAGAGAGAGAGAGAGAGAGAGAGAGAGAGAGAGAGAGAGAGAGAGAGAGAGAGAGAGAGAGAGAGATGTAAGTATTTGATGGTAGAAACATTGATGATGAATGGAAGAAAGCAATTCAAATGTGACAAGGTTGATGTTCAAATGGGAGGAGACAAATTGGAGATTATTCACACTCTATGTTCAGTAAAAACAATTAAAGTTATGTTTATTGAGAAAAAATGTGAAAAAAAAAAATTTAAAAATGTGGTATGTATTTTCCATCTTTATAATTACATAAGCTACTTCTAAATTAAAAATAAATTTCTACAAAAAAAAATATTTTTCTTTCTTATATAAATTTTATAGATTCAACCAAATTATATAAATAATAAGATCCCTATTCTTAAAAAGACCAAATACACTTTAGCACAATTTATTTATAAGAAAATAATGATATTGCATGTTATCATACACACTAATTAAACTCAACCCCTTCCATGTTGATAATATCTTATAATTAATTGCAATATACAATATGCCAATTAGGCTCAACTATTTCGGTATTAATTACCATTTGGAAGCAAGAAGATAAATATTTAGGTATCCGGTGGGGCCATTTCATCTACTACCATTAGAAAAAAACCACACAACTCATGCCTAATAGCCAACATAAATAGTGGATAGCACAGTCACTTTTGATGGGGCATTTTCAAAATAATGAGATCATTTCTGGAACTCAATAACCCAGACTCCATTAACACAACAAATTGGCTTCACACCTCCTGCAAATCCTATTTCTTTTGCAAGGTCTTTGAACTCCTCCTTTGTACGCTCTTTTCCAACTGGGTTGAATGCCAACATGTAAAGATCTACATGAAATGTTTGCTTGGCATAGGAAGAGGTCTCTAGAGCAAGAACTACGGCCAATATCTACCTTCAGCTGATCTGGGTTTTCCAACAATATTGCATAATCATAGACATAATTTCCAGTCTTCTATTTGATTCTGAGCTTTTCTTAAGTTCTGGGTCAAATTTCAAAATCCATTCTGAAGAAGAAGAAAGCAAAAGAATGGAAAAGTGCCAAAAATCAAACTATAGATCATAAAATTTGATCTGAAACATAAAAAAATTACCACAATCAAATCTTAATATAAAGAATTAATATAAAGAAAATATGAACCAAAAATGTATGATTCATAGAAGATTTCCTACAAAATTGCATCTGAAGAGAATTATAAAGCAGAATCACTGGGATAGCTAAGTATACTTTTTTCCATAAATGAACAAGTTCAATAAACATAATAAAAATAAATAAATAGTTGGCAAAAATCTTAATGAGCTATTTAAACAAGTAGATTAACTATCTAGGGAATGAAAAGATGTCTCATACATTCATAAAAATAGCTCGGCTAGATGGTACGCTATCGAACATATCTCCCCCAACATGTGGAACCCCTGAAACAAAAAAATCATCACAAAAGGGATTTTACTACGGAAAAACACTCCAACCAAAATCCTAGCTTAAAAGATGTCATATCTCTTTTCACTATTAATCTAAGCAATCATTAGCTGCCTACAAGTATCCCTAGATCTCTGGAAACCATGGGTTTGGGGTCTGAATTCAGTAGTAAACTAATATTCTATTGGATAACACTCACCTGGAAACTGAGAAGCTGCCACAACATGAGGTTGATAAAAATTCACTCCGCTTATACGGGGTACTAGGAAACTATAAGATTAAGAGTAGATCCAACTCCACCTCGTACATCCACCAGCTCCTCCAAATCCTTAAAACCTTCATATGTCTCCAGAATCCTTCCCATCATAAGTGTAGAGTTCTCATCGATAGCCCTATTAAAAACCCTGTTGAATCTCTGGTCTTTGGCAGGATACTTAAATGCATTCACCCCATGTGCCTTGGTGAATGGCTGGCTCCCTTCAACAACAACATCCTTAAGATAATACCAAGTGTCTATGAACACCTTGTCCTGGTTCATCAAGATCAGTGGTGCCAAGGACAGGCCATCCTTGTTCTGCACATGGTATTTGCGAAGAGGAGTTAGACCATAGATCCTCTCAGGCTTTCTATTCTTGTGGTTACAGAACAACTGGGGAGGGAATGACTTGCTAGAACTCTAAGAATCTTATCTACAGTTGTAGATAATTGCTGCATCTGGGTTTTTTTTTTCTTGGTTGATAAAAGGCAAAGCTAGAATAATATATTGATTTTAAAGAGAATTTACATCAAGAAATGACATTTTTCTAAAATGGCTCAGTAGGGCCTAAACACTATGAAAATAAAGCTATGTCCATGAGTATGCACAGAAAGAGAAAATCACATCCAAAATCCTAAAATTCTCTAACTTAGAGTAGGAATTGAGTGTTGATTACAATTCATTTATCCTTTTCAAAAAATCCATTAAAGGTTTTTTAAAATTTATGTCTAATGCTATGTTAAATTTTCTTTGTAAGTTTAGAATTAACAGAGAAATAAAAAAGAGCCAACTATGTGCTCTGTAGCGGCCTCAAAAAAGAACAAACCACCTGAAAATCTATCTATTTAATCCTCTCCTTGAGGCATGGGCAGAGGCATAGGGGCACGACCTCTTCCGAGACCCATTCGTGGAGGACGACCCCTTCCTCAACTAGAAGCACGACTAGTTCCTCGGCCACCACCTCACCTACTCTGCTCTACTTGGGGACCCTCTGCTTCTATTTTGGGAGGCAATTCTATGGGCCCAAACCCCACCACATTAGCTACTCAAGCAAAGTCTAGGAATTCTTCTTCCCTGCCCGTGTCCTTCAGATTGTCCTCCAAAAACCTCAATTTAAAAATCCTGAGGGTCATGCCAGTAAAGGATTTACGCTTTTGTAAGTCCTTTCCCATCAGGTTTAGCTAAAAAGGATAGAATTTAATCAACTCTCTCAGGACATTGAAAAGGATTCTCTCACTCGGACACGGAGTGCCAGAATCATGTTGCACTTTGTTTAGGACTTCTTGAAATTCATGCAAGATGTCACCTAGCAAGAGTCATCTGGTGAGGTTCCAGACTTCCCGTTTATCAAGCTTGAGGTCCATCAAGGAGGCAAAAAACCAAGATGAAATGTTCATATTATCTCGGGGGTATTCATCTTTGCTGATATGCCCACTACCAAGAATAAGCTTAACAACCAGGATGACTGTTAGCTCAGAAACTAAGAGGAGCCTCTTCAATCTCAGGTCTGTGATTTGTCTGAAAGAGACTTGGTGGATTGAGGCAAAGAGAGAGATGGGGGTATCCGCTCTAAAGTATGAGATTGGTGTTGGGAAGACACTCATTATAAACCTGAACGACTCCTCCCTAGACATCGCTTAGAAACCTGTAGTAGCTTTAGCTTGTTTGAAGATGGTTGGAGAGAGAATCCAGTTGATAGTCTTGCAGAGGAAGCCAAATAAAAGCTAATAAACATCATCTTCAACATGCATTTAATAAAAAATGCCTTGCAATTAATTCGCCTGCAAAGGTGGCAAGGGATATCTGTCTAGCATCATGCCAAATCTTGAGGCTAAAAAATTGTGCTCTTTTCAATGGATAGCGCACGCCTCGTACTTGCAATAACAGCAGACTGCAGGCTATCTTTTCAGGATGAAAGTGGGAAAAATTGGTTTTAGAAAGGCCAAAATAAGATGACATCATAGTTGATGTGACAATTTCACTTTTGATAAGCTGGCGGAAAAGTTTGAATTTGAAAAGATAGCCGTTTAGACCAAGCTGGCAGAATTTTTTTATGTCTGACGTATGAAAACAAGAATCCACTACTGAGCATTATTGATATACTCTTTGTAGCTTTAACCATGATTAATGATGTCCTTCTCCCACCAATGTAAAGAAAGTCCTTCTACTGCAGTTTTTGAGAGAGTCTACTTCTGTGTTAGCCTCTTTGTAGACATGTTTAGCCTTATATTGCTCTAATTTGATCAAAATATCAGTTATGCTGTCCAAAATCACCTGTACCCACTAGTTTGGGGTTCTTCTCAATTTAATTGCATTGATTTCTATATCTAAATCTCCCTCTACTATGAGGTTTCATATCCCATGTTTGTGGCAATCAAGTAAGCCTAGGAGCAAAGCTTTGTATTCTGTTATGTTGTTAGTATCTGGTGGCAGTGGCATGGCCATCTTTCCAATTACTATTCCTATATGATCTCTAACCACATATCCTATACTTGAAGCACCTGGATTTACTTTGGAGGATCCATCAAATTTTAGCTTGAACCAACCCTGTTTACGGGGAGACCATATACCATCCTTTCTTGCACTAGGTTTTCTCCCAAAGGAAGGAGGAATCTTGATCCCTTGCCATTTTTTTCTTATACTATCACCCCAAGTAGAATTTTTTTTGCTAGAATCTATTGAGAAGGCTAGTTTTCAATTTACTGCCTCAACGATTGATGTTTCAGTTGAGGATAAAACTGATTCAAATATTCTTGCTTTGTCATAAAAAAGACTTCGATTCCTTTCTTTCCAGATTTCCCAAACAAGGCAAGAAGGAGAGATTTCCAAAATATGACTTAAAGTGCTTTCCTTGGAAGGAAGTGGCCAACATTGAAAAAGAGTGATTATATCATTAGGGAGGGTTGTTATAGACCCAAGTTTTGTACAAAACCATTGCCAATATTTTGAGGCAAATGGGTAGTTTAAAAGGAGATTGTCTACTATTTCTCCTTGAGCTTTGGACAAAATGCATCTCGAGGGCCCTTCATAGCCCATTTTAGTGAATCTTTCTGCTGTGAGGATCCTCTTTTTGAAAGCCAACCATGGAAAGATTCTTGCTTTTGGGATAATCTTGCTACTCTAAAATAGTTTTAGTGGAATATCTTGTTCCTCTTGATTCCCAAAGTTTGCTAGAATCCTATAGCCATCTTAGGCATTATATTGTCCTATTTTAGAACAAGCCCATATAAGAGAATCTTTCCCTCTTCTAGGATTAATATTTATTACTTTAATGAGCTCCGATAGCTGGTTGATTTCAACAGTAGGAATAGGCAATCCCTCCAATTTCTTCCAACTCCATCCTTGCATTCTACTAGCCCTGTCCAAAACCAAATAATTACTAACTCGAGATCCTGAATGTTGTTGAAGCCAATGCTTAGCTAGTGGAATATTGAGAGAGTTGTCAATGCTTGGATATCCTCTCCATGAGTCTTCCCAAAAAATGCTAGAGGATCCATTGTGGATATCCCAAGACAAAGAGTTTGCAATTAAATTTTTGCATGTGACAATGAAATTCTAGGTCCTAGATCCCTGTGGATGAGAATTATATCTTAGAAGATTTAGAGGATCCCCATCTATAAGGTATTTTGTTCCCATTAACCTTACCTATATTTCTTTGGGGTCTTTAATGAACTTACAAACTAGTTTAGCTCCCAAGGCTTTGTTCTGTAAGTGAAGATTTTTTATTCCTAGACCCCCCATGGACTTGGGTTTGATGATTTTATCCCATGCAATTAGAGAAATTTTATGTTTTTCTTCAGTGTTTTGCCAAAAGAAATTTCTCATATTTTCAATTATGAAGGAATTTGCACCAGTAGTGAGGGATAAAAACGATAAAAGGTAGATGGGTAGAGTAGAAATAACTACTTGGAGCATTACCATCCTACTAGCCCATGAGCACCATTTCCCTTTCCAAGAGTTAATATTCTGATCTAGCTTTAACTTCAGAGGATCCCAAAGTTTTGAGTTCCTCAATCCTCTATTAATTGGGATGCCCAAGTTAATATAGGGAAGAATTCCTCTTTTACTATTCTAAATTATTAGGATCTTAACCTCTAAGGGGGCAGGGGTGGAGAAGAATTTAATTTTTTATTTTTCTTTGTTCATAATTTGGCCTGAGGCCTTCCCAAAGGATTCCAAGAGCATTTTCAGCTAAATTGCTTCCTTGATCTTTTCTACACTCAACAAGAGGTTATCATATAAAAATTTTGATGCCAGTGAATGAAACATCTGATGAGGATGTTGTATGTCCTATGACATTCTCTCGTCGAATAGGTGTCAAAATTCTGACTTCCACCCAGGAAACATTCTCTTGTCAGATGAGGGGTCATGGCCGCCGTTGGAAGAGTCCCGGGTGTTGTCGTAATTCTGATGTCCACTCAGGAAACATTCGATGAGGATGTTGTATGACCGATGACATTCTCTCGCCAGACGAGCCATCATGGCTGCCATCAGAAGAGTCCTGGGTGCCATGGGAATTTTGACGACACTCAAAGAAACATACAATGATGATGTTGTATGTTTGATGGCATTCTCTCATTGGATAGGTGTCGAAAATCTAATGTGCACCCAGGAAACATCCGACAAGGATTTTGTATGGCCAATGGAATTCTCTTGCCGAATGAGTGGTCATGGTCACTGTCGGAAGAGTCCTGGGTGCCATCAGAATTCCAACGCCAGTCAAGGAAACATCTGATGATTATGTTGTATGTCGTATGGCATTCTCTTGTCGGACAGGTGTCAGAATTCCGACATCCACCCAAGAAACATTTGGCGAGGATGTTGTATGCCCGTCGACATTCTCTTATCGGATCAGCGGTCATGGCTACCATCGGAAGAGTTCCGAGTGTCGTCAGAATTCCAACGTCCACCCAGGAAACATCCAATGAGGATGTTGTATGCCCGATGACATTCTCTTGCCAGATGAGCGGTCATGGCCACCGTTGGAAGAGTCCTGGGTTCCCTCGGAATTCCGACTCTAGTCAACGAAACATCCAATGAGGATGTTGTGTGTCCTATGACACTCTCGATGTTATATTTTATGGATGGTTGGTAAATGTTCTGTGGTCTATATTTGTGCTTAAGTATTATATCTATTGTTCTGGTATGTATTCTAGTAATAAGGTTTTAATTCTTAAAGTTCTATAATCTATTGACAACTAATTCACCCCCCCTCTAAATTGTCCTCTGATTATCTGAGCTGTCTAACAACAGGTACATGCTAAATGTGGTCAAAAGTTTTTGTGGAACTTTTTTTAGAGTGGACATGGAAAAGGAGAACATGATGGCATGCACTTCACCAATATAAACTTGGAGGTAACAACATATGAAATTCAAGTGAGATAGTAGAATGGTGCAAAAATCATTTTGGTGCACATGACACAACATACAAAAAATGCTATTTTGGGGAAGTTATAGATTTTGATCGATCATAATTGCCAATCAATTAATGGCATTAGAAGTTTGCATCAAGTGATGACTATAGGACATAGCAAACCTCTTGTGATTTAGGTTAGATAAATATCATGTTTTTGTGTTGATTGCATTGAAAACAATGCAAATATTCAACAATGTCAGAACAGTAGAGATGAATTTGCTTCATAATGGAAGATGAAACAATTTGTCATAGTGCCTCCTTTTGAAGATAGTGACATTTTAGATATTCATGATCCTATAGATTTAGCTGATTATGAATGTGTTTCTGATTTAGTTGTGTAAGGTACACTTGCACTTTATTTAAATATACTTATGATTTTTCATGTACTTTGTTTAAATTTTAATTCAATATGAATTCTTTTTACACTCTACCATGCACTTTATAATTTAATGGTTTGTATTTTGCCATATATGGGTGATAATTTTGTTGTGCTTGCAGATCCTAACAATGTAGAAGGTGTTGACTATTACCTACTATGATGCACAAAACCAAAATGTAAATTGTTAGAATCAGTGGAAGATGTTAATGGGGAACAATATCCTACTGGATCCATCGTTGTTGAAGGTACTTATTATCAAAAAACGAAGATAGATAACAATGGTGTTACATTTACTGAATACATGCCCAACCAAAATGTTTTGCATTATAGTCATTTAGTTATAGCAATGTGATTACATTTTCAAACTTTACAAAAAAGAGTTTGTATCTCCCAAAAGTGGTGGCTTCCTATCGAAGATTATGAAAGGATATTAGAGATAGTAAAAAATAGAGAGGATCCATATTTTTTATTTTATTTTTTAATAGATTAATAGCTGCAGAGGGGTGGTACCCTTGTATTAATAAAATTTGAGAAATACGTACTTGGTTTAGAAAGAGTCATAGAGGGAAAGAACCAGGGAGAAAACCCCCTACCATTGCTCCAACATTTAACAAAAAGGCTAGCCAAGTTGGCAAAGATCCTAACAAGCTAGAAAAAAGAGACAACCGGAGGAGAACAAAATGTTGATTCAGACCAAAAGCCTACAATTATCTAAACAATGCAAGAAGATGGGATATGGAAAACCAAAGAGGATCATAGCACGGGTCAAAGAGGTCAATACATTTAGGATTCTTGATTGCTTGAGCCTGGGTCCTCGTCATCAGGAGCACAAGCATCGGCTACATCCAAAATTACCAGGCAATCATTCCCGCAAGCAGCATGAGCCAATGCTTTCGCTTTTTCTCAGGGGTGGTGGACATCATCTGGAATCCACTCTTTGCTACAGCCAAGACCCCAAGAGTTTCCTTCAACTATGTCACCATTGGCCATAATGCCAATGTCTTCTCTACCTGAAAGCCCCTCCTCTTGGACAAAGGTACTTCTCACGACTACCGTGAAGCCTGGCAGTATATTGGCAAGCTTGTAGAGGAACTCAATATTTTTGTTAATAACAGGCCATTACCCAAACTCATATAATAATTTTTGGGGAATGGTAATTTGAGATTGTCGTGGACATTGTCCAAAACTGCGTCAATTTCTCCAAGAAAGCGGTGCTCCAACAATATTTGGGTGAGAAGTTTTGCCTTTTGTTTTCTAATCCTTATATAAAGTAGCATAACTAGGAAGAAAGCCGGGGTGTCTGCATTGGCTCTGTATCTGTGGTATGCATTAAGGAATTCCTTCCCAAAAATTATTTTAACACAGTGCAGAATCAAAGGGTGGTTTGAGGAAAGAACTGATTGTAGGCGCTAATCAGAGATTTTCCCTAGGAATGCCATCTGACGGCAGGTTGCCTCCAGCAAAATCGGTGTTTCCATTGAAAAACAATAGAGCAAGAAAGAGAAAGAGTTTGATATGAGCTCACTTAAATTATTAGAACAAGTGAACTCATGTATTTTTTTGACCATGATACATGTCTATATATGCATATATATGTATACATACATGTATATATATGCATATATATGTATACATATAGGTATATATATACATATATATGTATGTACTATTTTTTTGGATCATCATACGTATGTACATTTGAGCTCTTTTTCGGATTGCTATACATATGTATAGACATGGACATTTGTGTTATTTTTTGCAACATAAATACAAATGTACATTTGAGTTTATTCGTTGCATCTGCATTGAAATCAAAATTTACACAATTTGAGTTAATTTGTTGCACGCTATCTTATATTGATTTGAATCACTTAGTTGAATTGAATTAATTAATCGATTTGAATTTATTTGAATAAATAATATGATTTGATTTGATTAAATTATTGGAGGTATTTGAATCAATTAATTGAATTGACTTAATTAATTCATTGGATTGATTTGAATCACTTAATTAATTGATTCATTCATTGGATTGGTTAATTAATTGGATTGATTAACTCATTGCATTAATTCATTGCACTGATTAATTGATTTGATTAATTGGTTTCAATTAGTTTGATTAATTATTTGAATTGGTTTAAATTGATTTCAATTAATTTGATTAATTCGTTGAATTAATTTGATTAATTGATTTGAATTAGTTTGATTAATTCATTGAATTGGTTTGATTAATTGATTTGAATTCGTTTGACTAATTCATTGAATTGGTTTGATTAATTGATTTGAATTAGTTTGATTAATTCATTGAATTGGTTTGAACTGATTCGATTAATTTCTTTGATTAATTTATTGAATTGAAGTAATTTGATTAATTTAGTGAATTCATTTGATTAATTTAGTGAATTCATTTGATTAATTCATTTAATTGAATTGATTTTATTTAATTAATTGACTTGAATTAATTTGATTAATTCATTGAATTGAATTGATTTGATTTGATTAATTGATTTGAATCACTTTTTTATTTGATTTGATTTGATTAATTTAATTATTAAATCAACAATTCAACTAACTAAATCAAATCAATAATTAACAATTCAACTAACTAATTAATTTAATAATTCATTGGTTTGAATTAATTTAATTAATTGATTTGAATTAATTTGACTAATTTAGTGAATTCACTTGACTAATTGATTTAAATTAATTTGATTAATTTATTGAATTGATTTGATTTGATTTGATTAATTGATTTTAATCACTTTTTTATTTGATTTGATTTGATTTGATTAATTGATTTAAATTAATTTGATTAATTCATTGAATTGAATTGATTTGATTAATTGATTTGAATCACTTTTTGATTTAAATTGATTTGATTAATTTAATAATTAAATAAACAATTCAACTAACTAAATCAAATCAACAATTCAATTAACTAAATCAAATCAACAATTAATAATTGCTATTAGATTCTTTAATCTTAAAGATGGGTCCTCCTAGGTCATTTCCAACATCTATGCTCCTAATGGGAGATCAGCTAGGAAATCTCTATGGTCTTCCATTTGCCTTGCTAGATCTCTCTTCCCTAATGAGAAATGGATCCTTCTGGGTGATTTCAATACCCCTCTTTCTAATCTGGAAAAATCTGGTGGTTTACCAATTTCTATTGATAGTAGACAAGACTTGGCTGACATGATCAACTCTTTGAGCCTTTTAGATCTTCATGTTATTGAGGCTAAATTCACTTGGTCTAATAGACGCAGTGGGGAAGAACTTATTCAGGTCAAGCTTGATAGGGGTCTTATTTCTTTAGATTAGCTATCTGGCCTCCTGCAAACTCAATGCCTTAGCCCATGTTGGATCAAATCACTTCCCCATCTACCTCTCAGTCTCTCCATTGTCTAGTAGAAAGGTGTATCCCTTTAGATTTTAGAAAATGTGGCTCATGGACCCGAAAATCCAATATAAAATTTTGGAGTGGTGGAATATTGATATCCAGGGAACGACTATGTTTTGTATAGCCAAGAAGCCCTCCAATGTTAAGTCTAATATCCAACGCTAGAATAAATCCACTTTTGGCAACATCTTCAAAGCTAAAGAGAAGCTCAAACTGGAACTTGCAGAGGATCAAGAACATATCCAATCTTACGTGTTCTATATTGATGTCTCGAATAAAGAAATTGATATTTTGACCAAGGGTATGTCCACCAAGTTGTGGTACCAAAAGGGGGTCTTAACATGCCACTTTTTTCTGAAATCAACAAAGTTTGAACTTCAACGACAAATTGAAGGTATTTAAACTCCAAATTTGAAGATGCAACAAGAACAAGAGTCAGAGTGCTTCAAGTCTACTTTCTAAACTACTATTTTTTTTTTTAAATGGTGGAGATTAACGGCTCCAAAAAGGGGGGCCACAAAAAGTGGTCCTATTTTTATGCAAAAAACATAACATAACGTCTGTTGTGGCCCCCCTAAAATGTTAATTTTTTTTTGAATTTTAAAAATCGCTTTAGTGAGAAATTAGCTAACACCTTGTAGTTTATGCCATTTTTTTCAGCTAATTTTTCAATGAGTATATGATTTTATAGTAATTTTTGAAGTGGACTCATCCTGAAAAACATAAATTTGAATGTGCTCCTCCCTTAAATCATTGATAACTAATCAAAAATCAAAACTTTTTTAAAAAAATTTTGTAGAATGGAGTCTAGTTTCTAAAAATGTAAGTTTCTTCAAAATCTGATGAACATGTAAAAAACTATACCCAAAATAGTGCATGTTGGTTTTTGACCAAAAACGAACACACTAACAAAAGAAATTATAGATAGATAAGAGAGAGATCGAGGTCTCTATGGTATTTTTTTTTAGTTTTATTGAAACACTTGCAAACCTAATGGAGAGCACGGCCAAAAATATGTGAAAATTTTCTAATCCTTTGTTAAAAACACATCTCAGGCCTGAAATGGCCGTCCAACCCTTTGGGTTGGATGCCCAAGTACAATCCAACCCAAAGGGTTAGTAGTTCCCAATACAGACCATTTGGCGAGCACCAAATATGGTGCTCGCCCTATTTGGCACTCACCAAAAGAAAAAAAATGACTTTTCCCATTTGATGCACGCCAAATGAGAAAAGTCAACTTTTTTCATTTGGCGGGCGCCAAATTTGGCATGCGCCAAATGTCTTGTATTATCCAATTTGAAGGTTTTGTGATGCAAATTTTTCAACTTGGGCACAAGTTATACCCATCATGAGAGGAGAATATATACATGAAATATAATATTTAAGTATAAGTCACTTTAAGTTATATTTCATGTATATATTGGTAGGATGTTTGAGAGTGGTTTCAACTCTATAGGAGTTATAATGTAGATTCTTGTTTTTAGAGGATCATATTGACTTTCATACTTAGTCAAATTTTAGTAATCAACTTTCTCCTATTAGCATTCTTTAGATCTGTATCTCACTATCTTTATCTTCCCTAAACTCTACACTTATCTCTCTCCCTCTCTTGTCTCTCTCACTTCTCTCTCCCCTCTCTAGGTATATCCCACCCTGTCTACCTTTCATCCCTTTCTTGTACCCTAATTTATATCCTTGAATCCCTTCCTTTCTCTTGTCTCTCACTTTCTTATTATTTCCCTCCCCTACCACTCATTTATCTTGTTTAGTACCGATCCCTTCTATCGTCTCTCTCCCCATATCTAGGGCTCTCCTTCCCTCCCTATTCACCTCACTACCTCTCCCTCCCTATATTATTACCCACCTCTCTCTTCCCCTCTAGGTTTTTTCACTTATCTAATTGTCCACCCTTTAGTTATCTCCCTCCCTCTCCACCTTTCTCTCCCTTTCCCTTGCCCCTATCTATTTATGAACACTCTCCCTCTCTTCTCTCTCTCCAAACCTAGATCCATCTCCTCATTCTCTAAGTCTCTCGCTCCCTCCATTTCTACCTCTCCATCCATCCCCTCTTACTAATCTCTTTGTTCTTATATCTCTTCTCTTCTCTCCTTTCCTTTCTTCCCCTCTCTATTTATATATCCTTCCCCCACTCTCATTATCTCTCTTCCTCTCTTATTCTCTCTCTTCTTTGTCTAGTTCATTAACTCTCCAACCCACCCTCTCTCCCCTCTCTAGGTTTCTCCCTCCCTTCCTCTCCACCTATCTACCTTTTCTTATAGGTCTCTTTATCCCCCTCTATCTATCTCACTCCTCTCCCGAAATCTAGGTCTCTTGCCTATCTATATGTCCCCTCTATAGTTCTATCACTCCCTCGCTATCTCTCTCCCCCTCCTCCTTAATATACAACCCACAACAACACCAAGTGGTGTCCTAAGGGGTCACAAGACACCATATGACCCCTAACAACACCTAAGCAGTCATATGGTGCCCTAAGGGCACACCATATGACACCTTATGACACAATACAACCTATAACGACACCATATGATGTCCTTAGGGGTCATATGGTATCCTAAATGGTCATAGGACATGATATGACCCCTTAGGATACAATATGACCCCTAATGATACCTAAGGGGTCATATGGTGTCCTAAGGGGTCACATGACACCATATGACCCCTTAGGACATAATATGACCCTTAACGACACCTAAGGGGTTATATGGTGTCCTAAGGGGTCATAGGACACCATATGACCTCTTAGTAGACCATACAACCCATAATAATACCATATGGTGTCCTAAGGTGTCATAGGACACCACATGACCCCTTAAGACACCATACGATCCATAACAACACAATATGGTGTCTTAAGGGGTCACAAAACACCATATGACCCCTAAGGACACCATATGACCCATATTGACACTATATGGTGTGCTAAGGGGTCATATGGTGTCCTAAGGGGTCATAGCATACCATATGATCCTTTAGAACACAATATGACCCCTAACAATACCTAAGGGATCATAAGGTGTCCTAAGGGCTCATAGGACACCATATGACCCCTTAGGACACAATATGAACTCTGCCAACACATAAGGGGTTGTAAGGTGTCCTAAGGGGTCATAGAACACTATATGACTCCTTAGGACACCATATAAGCCAGAACGACACTATATGGTGTCCTAAGGGATCATAGGAAACCATATGACCCCTTAGGACACAATAGAACCAATAAAGATATTATATGGTGTCCTAAGGGGTCATAGGATACCATATGACCCATTATTACACAATATGATCCCTAATGACACCTAAGGGGTCATATGGGGTCATCGGGAACCATATGACCCCTTAGGAAACAATGCAATGCATAACAACACCATATTGTGTCGTAAGAGGTCATATGGTGTCCTAAGGGGTCATACAGCACAATATAACTCCTTAGGACACAATATGGCCCCTAACAACCCCTTAGGGGGTTATATGACACCATATGACCCCTTAGCACATTATACAACCTATAATGACACCATAAGGTGTCCTAATGGGTCATATGGTGTCCTAATGGGTCATATAACACCATATGACCCCTTAGCAGAACATAAGATGCATAATGACACCATATGGTGTTCTAAGGTGTAATAGGAAACCATATGACCCTTTAGGACACCATATGGCCCATAACAACACCATATGAGGGCTCATATGGTGTCGTACATCATATGACCCATAACGACACCATATTGTATCCTAAGGGGTCATATGGTGCCTTTGTTAGGTCCTAGAGGCAACTGAGAGGGGGGGTGAATTAGTTGTCTAATAAATTCAAACCAAAAACAACTTTACCAACTTAATGCTTAATACCGGTAAACCAATCTTTTATGTTGGTAGACAGTTATATTAGTTAATTGAAATATCGGTAAAGATTAATGCATGAAACAAAAAGACAAAGTCATCCACAACACATAACACCAATATTTTTACGTGGAAACCCTGTAAGGGGAAAAACCATGGTGGGAAACCTTACCCACAATCAGATGATACTACTGCAGATAGTATGTGTATACAAATGGGGTCTGCACATGCAAAAAGGCCAAGTGCCTAGAGCTCACTTCTCAAACACAAAATAAGAGCCACACTGACTACAATTGGATGGTTAAATCCAATAATGATGTACTGCTCAAAATAGCATCTTCATATGCTTAATTCAGTACCGGTGTAGTTTTAATTGTCTTCACAAAAACCCTCCTTTAACCTTGAAATGATGTCTGTGTGTATAGCTCTGCTTATTCTCGCATATACCTTCACACAATCCTTTTTTCGCGTTGCACCTCTGATCTTACAAATAAGATCTTACATTTATATCATAACCTACGACTAATTTTAGTAGGTCAAATCTAAAGGATATTACAATAAAATCAATTTACAAATAAATTAATGCTCGATGCAATAAGCTATTCAACATGTCAGCTTAATGCATTTACAACAACAATAAATCAACTCCATAGCATGTCATGCTGATTTGGAAAAGATAAGCTTGTCGATGTATAAATTGGACCTATTTGCTAGTAACAACAAATATGCTAATATGAATATGCCAATAAACAAATCTTAAAGACAAAGTGTCCAAATGATGTCTTCGACATAACCAAGTGTTTTCCATGCCATTCCAAGTGCTAGTGATTATTATATCCTATCAATGTACCACATACCAATGACTATGCATGATTCATTTTCTTGCCATGAATGTTGTTGATTCTCCAAAGTGCGAGAGTTGATAAGTGTTAGTAGGTGTTGACATCAATGACAAAACCATACCAAAATACCAACAATCTCCCCCTTTGGCATTGATGGCAACACAAGATGGAAAAACCATCAAAGTGCTAAAACAGAAATGCCAAATACCAAAAGCCAACAAAAGCCAACAATCTCCCAAAAGAGATCATAACCAGAAATCAAAATACAGATACAAAGAGTAACAATCTCTCCCCCAATGAATAATCTCTTCCCAAAAGATAATGTGTTTTTCCATATCAATCTCTCCCCCTTTGACATCAAATGCCAAAGTAGAAATAAAAAACCATTTTTCAGATACAAAATACCAACCAATTCAGTATACCAACTACTCCCCCCTGAGAAGTAGCTTCCTCATCAAAGATAGAGTAAAATATTTCTCTGTTAATTCTGTTGGATGATGACAAACATCATCTTCCTAAGTCTCTATTGGTGAGGGTATGACCCCAAGCTGATCTTTGAGATATTCAAAAGTCTCCTTAGGCAAAGGTTTAATGAAAATACCTCCAATCTTCTCTTTAGTATTCACATAAACCATTTTAATTTCTTTTGCTTCAACATTTTCCCTTAGAAAATTCAATTTGATAGAAACATGTTTGTTTTTAGAATTTAATACTAGATTCTTAGATATATCAATTATTGCAGTGTTATCACAATAGAGAGTAATAGGTTCCTTGCACTTTACCTTTATATCCTTCAACATTTGTTTAAGTCATAATACTTGTGTATAGTTGGTTGTTGTTGCAACATATTCTGATTCAATTGTCGATAAAGATGTATAACTTTGTTTCTTACTCAACCAAGAAATTAATCTGCTTCCAAGAAAAAATGCTCCGCTAGTGGTGCTTTTTCTATCATCCACATCTCCTGCCCAATTTGCATCTGTGTATGCACATAATTCAAAGTTTTCATCTCTAGGATACCATAATCCAAGATTTGCAGTGCCTTGCAAGTATTAGAAAATCCTTTTTACTGCTGATTCATGATTTTCTCTAGGATTACTCTGAAATCTTGAAACAATACATACTGTATTCATGCTAAGAGGTCTTGTTTGTGTCAAATACAGTAAACCTCCTATCATAGATTTGTATCTAGTCAGATTAACAGGTGTAGATTCATCCCTTAGTGATAATTTGTCATTTGTAGTCATAGGTGTGCTTACCGGTTTAGAGTTCTCCATTCCAAATTTCTTTAATAACTCCCTCAAGTACTTGGATTGACTCAAGAATATACCTTTGTCAGTCTATGAAATCTGCAATCCTAAAAAGAATTTTATTTCTCCAATCATAGACATTTCAAATTCTTTTTGTATTTCAATAGAAAATTCTTTACATAATCCATCTTCTCCTCCAAAGATTATATCATCAACAAAAACTTCTATAACCAAGATGTCATCATTTGTCACTTTATAATATAAGTTGTTGTTAGCATTACCTTTAGAAAAACCAATCTTCAAAAGATACTTATCCAATATTGCATATTAAGCTCTTGGAGCTTGTTTCAATCCATACAAATCTTTCCTTAACCTGCAAACCATATCTTTGTTATCTGTCAAATAAAATCCATCACATTGTTCAATGTAAAATTCTTCTTCAAGATCTCCATTCAGAAATGCACATTTACTATCCATTTGATATACTTTGTAGTTCTTGTGTGCTGCAAAAGCTAAGAATAATCTAACTGCCTCAATTCTAGCTATCGGTACAAAGTTCTCATTATAATCAATTCCTTCTTTATGAGAATATCCCTTACACACTAGTCTTGCTTTATTTCTGATAACCTTATCATCTTCATTAAGTTTGTTTCTGAATACCCACTTTGTTCCAATCACATTTTTGTCTTTAGGTTGGAGAACTAATGTCCAAGTGTTATTCTTCTCAATTTGCTCTAATTCTTCTTCCATAGCTGTAATCTAGTGTTTATCTTCACATGCCTTATTAACTGATGATGGTTCAATTTGAGAAATAAGACATACCTATTCATTTGCAAATCTTCCTCTTGTCATAACTCCTTTATGCTTGTTTCCAATTATCCGATCTTTAGAATGATTCAGTCTTACATACCGAGGTGTCTTCATTTGCTATTATACCTCAGTTACTGTGGAATTTCCAGATGATACCGGTGTAACTGGATCTTCATTCTATACTAGTGGATTCAATGTAGGTTCATTTGTTAGAATCTTTGCTGCCAGTTCAGAGTCTATGTACCTTGAAGTTTCTCTAAATTTTTCATCAATCTTCACATTTGTACTCTCAACAATTTTCTGCAATCTTTTGTTAAAACATCTATATGCCTTGCTCTTAGATGAATAACCTAGAAATATTCCTTCATCACTTCTAGGATCAAATTTCCCAATATACTCATCCCTTCTAATATAGCATTTACTTCCAAATATTCTGAAATATTTTAGAGTAGGAGTAATACCAAACCATAGTTAATGAGGGGTCTTATCGATTTCACCTTTGATGTGAACTTTGTTGAATGTATATACCGCTGTACTTACTGTCTCTCTCCAATACACATGTGGTAGATTTTCTTCTGATAACATACTTCTTGCTACATCCAAGATAGTTATGTTTTTCCTTTCAAAAACTCCATTCTATTGTGGTGTCAAGGGTGCTGATAGCTGTCTTCTGATTCTATTCACTTCATAGAATGTATTAAATTCCTTAGATGTAAATTCTCCTCCTTGGTCTGATCTTAGACATTTGATTTTCTTACTGGTTTCATTCTCCACCATTTCTTTGAATAGTTTGAACTTTCCAAGTGCTTCTGATTTTTCTTTGAGAAAAGTAACCCATTCTAGAGTAGTCATCAATGATTAGCATGAAATATCTATCACCTTGCAAACTTTTAGTTCTAGCTGGACCACATAAATTAGTATGAATTAAGTCAAGAGAATTATTTGATTTTTCTGGAATACTTTTTAAATTAGCTCTAACTTGTTTTCCAAATTGACAATCCTTACATACTGTAATGTGAGGTGTGACAATTTTATGTAAATCCCTAACTGCCTTAGTAGTATTGATTTTTATCATGCAATCAAAATTTACATGACAGAGTCTCTTATGCCATAGCCAACTTTCATCAATATGTGCAATCAAGCATGTCTTTTCATAGTTATTCAAATGAAAGATATTACCTCTAGTTTGATTACCAGTTGTAATTTCCAAACTAGTTCTATTCATGATTTTGCATTTTCCATTTTTGAATTGTAACTGAAATCCTTTTTCAACTAATTGACCAACACTCAAAAGATTATGCTTTAAACCTTCAACATAGTAAACATTGTCAGTATTATGCTTACCATCTAGAGATATTGTACCTTTACCTTCTATCAAACAAGCTTTATCATCTCCAAATCTCACTAAGCCTCCATTATATTCTTGAAAGTTCAAGAATTTATTTTTATCTCCAATCATATGATGTGAGCATCCCGAATCAATGATCCATTCATCCTTTACTTCAACTTTAGCTGCCAGGGCCTGCTCTACCGATTGAATAATAGGTGTCGGTTGATCTTCTGTTATAGCAACAAAAACCCATCCATTGTCTATCAGATCCTCATCAGAATCATCAGTCACTCCTTCATCAGTAAGATAACAAGATTTGTCTTTATTCTTCTTAAATCTGTATCTCTGATATTCAGGGTTAGGCTTGTATGTTCTTCTAGCTTCTTCTCTTAGTCTAGCATGTCTATCAGGGCATCTAGAAGCCATGTGACCAATCTTATTATAGTTAAAGCATTTAAAGGGTGCTTTACATTCATACTTACTTCCTACTAGACCTTTAGGAATTTTTCTTGCATATAGTGCTTCAAGTTCTTCAAGCTCTTCATTTTCTCTCCTACTTTCCTCAAGTTCTCTTGCATAAAAGGCTTTCCAATCAGACTTGTCAAATGATGGTGCAGATGATGGTGATGCCTTAAAAGCTAAATCTATATTTATAGTAGCAATAGGACCAAATCCCTCAATTTCAAAAGTTGAAAGTTTTCCAATCAATGTATCACTAGTTACTGTTGTATTAGGCATTGTTCTTAACCCATTTATAGCAATAACCTTTATTTTATATGCCAGTGGAAATACTCTTAAAAATTTTGAAACAATTTCATCTTCACTTAAGCTTCCTCCACAACATTTAATACCCAGAACAATTTCATTAACTCTTTCCATAAAAGCAAAAATCCTTTCATCTTCTTCCATTTTCAGATTTTCATACCTGACCCGGAGGCTTTCAATTTTTGCAATTTTGAATGTGGAATGTTCTTCATTTAATGTTTCCAAATGACCCCAAATAGCTTTAGCAGTTGATCTATTTGATAATCCCATGATTTTTTGATCTGTTAATGTGCTCAAAAGTGCTTCTCTTGCTTTGCAATCATTTTCTTCATCTTTTCCTAAGGTAGGTGGATTAGGCTGACCGGGAGTAGGAGCAGTATAGCCATTATTTGTAACTTCCTAGATGTCCTTTCCAATGCAATTTGATTGTCTCCATTCTAATCTTCCATATGCCATAGTTGGTTCCATCAAGTTTAGGACTGTCCTTCCTGAAATAGTTAGTAGACATTGGATCTCCTCAAGATGTTAAACTTCTGCAAAAAAGAGGACAAGGCTCTGATACCAATTGTTAGGTCCCAGAGGCAACTGAGATGGGGGGTGAATCAGTTGTCTAATATATTCAAACTAAAAACAAATTTACCAATTTAATGCTTAATACCGGTAAACCAATCTTTTATGCCAATAGACAATTATATTAGTTAATTGCAATACCGGTAAAAATTAATGCATGAAACAAAAAGACAAAGTCATCCACAACACATAACACCAATATTTGTATGTGGAAAACCTGTAAGGGGAAAAACCAAGGTGGGAAAACTTACCCACAATTAGATGATACTACTGTAGATAGTATGTGTATACAAATGGGTTCTGCACATGCAGAAAGGCCAAGTTCCTAGAGCTCACTGCTCAAACACAAAATAGGAGTCACACTGACAACAATTGGATGGTTAAATCCAATAATGATTTCCTTCTCAAAATAGTATCTTCATATGCTACGTTCAGTACCGGTGTAGTTCGGATTGTCTTCACAAAAACCCTCCTTTAACCTTCAAATAATGTCTACGTGTATAGCTCTGATTATTCTTGCATATACCTTCACACAATCCTTTTTTGCATTGCACCTCCGATCTTACAAATAGGATCTTACATTTATATCATAGCCTAGGACCAATTTTAGTAGGTCGACTGTAAAGGATATTATAATAAAATCAATTTACAAATAAATTATTGCCCGATGCAATAACCAATTCAACATGTTGGCTTAATGCATTTACAACAATAATAAATCATTTCCATAGTGTGCCATGCTGATCTGGAAAAGATAAGTCTGTCGGTGTATAACCTGGACCTATTTCCCGGTAACAACAAATATGCTAATATGAATATGCTGATAAACAAATCTTAAAGACAAAGTGTCCAAATGATGTCTTCGACATAACCAAGTGTTTTCCATGCCATTCCAAGTGTTGGCGATCATTATATCATGCTAGTGTACTAGATACTGGTGACTGTGCATGAGTCATTTGCTTGCCATGAATGTTGTTGATTCTCCAAAGTGCCAGAGTTGATAAGTGTTAGTAGGTGTTGACATCAATGACAAAACCATACCAAAATACCAAAAATCTCCCCCTTTGGCATTGATGGCAACACAAGATGGAAAAGCCATCAAAGTGCCAAAACAGAAATGCCAAATACCAAAAGCCAACAAAAGCCAAGAATCTCTCAAAAGAGATCATAACCAGAAATCAAAATACAGATACAGAGAGTAACAATCTCTCCCCCAATGAATAATCTTCCCCAAAAGATAATTTATTTTTCCATATCAATCTCTCCCCCTTTGACATGAAATGCCAAAGTCGAAATAAAAAACCATTTTTTTAGATATAAAATACCAACCAATTTAGTATACCAACTACTCCCCCTGAGAAGTAGCTTCCTCATCAAAGCCGGAGTAAAAAAATTCTCTATTAATTCTGTCAGATGATGAAAAACATCAACTTTCTAAGTCTCTACCGGTGGGGGTATGACCCCAAGCTGATCTCTGAGATATTCAAAAGTCTCCTTAGGTAGAGGTTTAGTGAAAATATCTACAATATGCTATTTAGTATTCACATAAACCATTTTATTTTCTTTTGCTTCAACATTTTCCCTTAGAAAATTTAGTTTGATAGAAACGTGTTTAGTTTTAGAATGTAATACCAGATTCTTAGATATATCAATTGTAGCAGTATTATAACAATAGATAGTAATAGGTTCCTTGCACTTTACCTTTATGTCCTTCAACATTTGCTTAAGCCATAATACTTGTGTACAGTTGGTTGCTGCTGCAACATATTCTGATTCAGTTGTTGATAAAGATGTACAACTTTATTTCTTACTCAACCAAGAAATTAATCTGCTTCCATGAAAAAATGCTCCATCGGTGGTGCTTTTTCTATCATCCACATCTCCTGCCCAATTTGTATCTGTGTATGCACATAATTCAAAGTTTTCATCTCTAGGATACCATAATCCAAGATTTGTAGTGCCTTGCAAGTACTAGAAAATCCTTTTTACTGCTGATTCATGATTTTCTCTAGGATTACTCTAAAATCTTGAAACAATACATACTACATTCATAATATCAGGTCTTGTTTGTAACAAATACAGTAAACCTCCTATCATAGATTTGTATCTAGTCAGATTAATAGGTGTAGATTCATCTCTTAGTGATAATTTGTCATTTGTAGTCATAGGTGTGCTTACCGGTTTAGAGTGTTGCATCCAAAATTTCTTTAATAACTCCTTCAAGTACTTGGATTGACTCAAGAATATACCTTTATCAGTCTGTGAAATCTACAATCCTAAAAAGAATTTTATTTCTCCAATCATAGACATTTCAAATTCTTGCTACATTTCAATAGAAAATTCTTTACATAATCAATCTTCTCCTCCAAAGATTATATCATCAACAAAAACTTCTATAACCAAGATGTCATCATTTGTCACTTTATAATATGGTGCCCTAAGGGGTCATTAGATACCATATGACCCCTCAGGACACCATATGACTCATAATGACACCATATTGTTTCCTAAGGGGTCATATGGTGTCCTAAAGGGTCATAGGACACAATAATACCTCTAACGACCCCTTAGGGGGTCATAGAACACCATATGACCCCTTAGCACACCATACGACCCATAAAGGACACCATATGGTATCCTTAATCTGAAACCATATGACTCCTTAGGACACCATATGACCCATAAAGACACCATATGGTGTCCTATGGGATCATATGGTGTCCTAAGGGGTCATAAGACACCCTATGACCCCTTAGGACACAATATGATCCCTAACAAC
The DNA here is from genome assembly GCF_030272615.1 of Cryptomeria japonica. NCBI lineage: Eukaryota > Viridiplantae > Streptophyta > Pinopsida > Cupressales > Cupressaceae > Cryptomeria > Cryptomeria japonica. The sequence goes on along the minus strand of NC_081415.1, from coordinate 567,841,375 downwards.
ACCTAATAGGTCATATGGTGTCCTAGGGGTTCATAGGACACCATATAACCCCTTAGGACACAATATGACCCATTATGACACCTAAGGGGTCATATGGTGTCCTAAGTGGTCATAAGACACCTAATGACTGCTTAGGACACCATACTACCCATAATGACACCATATGGCGTCCTAAGGGGTGATATGACACCATATGACCCCTTAAGAATAGAGAGAGATGGTGACCTTGAGAATGGAGAGAGACAATAAGAGAGTAAAGAATATATATGAGAGAGTCATATGGTGTTTTATGACCCTTTAGAACACCATATGACCCCTAACAACACCATTTGGTGTCCAAAGGGGTCATATGGTTTCCTAAGGGGTCATATGATGTTCTAAGGGGTCATATGGTATTCTATGACCCCTTAGGACACCACATGACCCCACATGACACCATATGACCCCTAATGACACTATATGGTGTACTAAGGGGTCATATGGTGTTGTTAGAGGTTATATGGTGTCCCATGGGGTCATATGGTGTTCTATAACCTCTTAGGACACCATATGACCCCTAACAACATAAAATGGTGTCCTAAGGGGTTAGATGGTGTCCTATAGGGTCATATCATGTTCTATGACCTCTTAAGATACCATATGACCCCTAACATCACCATATGGTGTCCTACGGGGTTATATGGTTTCCTAAAGGGTCATATGGTGTTCTATGACCCCTAAGGACACCATATGACCCCATACAACACCATATAATCCCTAACAACAACATATGGTGTCCTAAGGGGTCATATGATGTTCTATGACACTTTAGGACACCATATGAACCCTAATAACAACATATTGTGTCCTAAGGGGTCATATGGTGTTCTATGACCCCTTGGGACACTATATGAGCCCTCGAGACACCATATGACCCCTAAAAACATCATATGGTGTCCTAAGGGGTCATATGGTGTTCTATGTCTCCTTAGGACACCATATGACCCCATATGAAACTATATGACTCCTCACGACACCATATGGTGTCCTAAGGGGTCATAGAACACCATATGATCCCTAACAACATCAGATGACCCCTTAGGACACCATATGGTGTTGTTAGGGGTCATATGGTGTCTTAAGGGGTCATATGACACCATATGACCCCTAACAACACCATGTGACCCCTTAGAACACCATATGACCCCTAATGATACCATATGGTGTCATTAGGGGTAATATGGTGTCATAAGGGATCATATGGTGTCCTAATGGGTAATAGAATATCATATGACAACTTAGAACACCATATGATTCATAAAGACACCATATGGCCTCTTAGGACACCATATGACCTCTAACAACATCATATTGTGTCTTGAGGGGTCATATGGTGTCACAAGTGGTCATGTCATGTACTAGGATGTTAAAATGGGTTATATAGTGTCCTAGGGTGTGATAGAACACCGTATCACCTCGTTGGACACAATATGACCCTTTAGGACACCATACGGTGTTGTTAGGGGTCATATGGTTTCCTAAGGGGTCATATGGTGTCATTAGGGGTTATATGGTGTCCTAAGTGGTCATATATTATTATATGACCCATTAGATATCTATAAGACCTCCTGGTATACCATATGACCCCTAACAACACCATATGGTGTCATTAGAGGTCATATTGTGTCTTAAGGGGTCATATGGTGTCATAAGGGGTCATATGATGTTCTATGACCCCTTAGGAAACCATATATCCCATAAGACCACCATATGGTGTTCTAAGAGTTCAAATAGTGTTGTTAGGGGTCATATGGTGTCGTTAGGGGTCATATTGTGTCCTAAGGGGTCATATGGTGTCCCTAGGGGTCACATGATGTCCTTAGGTTTCATATGGTGTTTGATGACCCCTAAAAACACCACATGGTGTCCTAAGGGATTATATGGTGTTATATGTCCCATTAGGATACCATATGACCCCATACGAAACCATATGACCCCCCACGACACCATATGGTGTCCTAAGGGGTCATATGGTATCCTAAGGGCTCATAGAGCACCATATGACCCCTAATGACATCATATGACCCCTTAGGACACCATATAGTGTTTTTAGGGGTCATATAACACCATATGACCCCTAATGACACCATATGGTGTCGTTAGGGGTCATATGCTATCATAAGGGATCATATGGTGTCCTAATGGCTAATAGAATATCATATAACCCCTTAGGACACCATATGATTCCTAACAACACCATATGACCCCTTAAGACACCATATGACCCCTAACAACACCATATTGTGTTTTGAGGGGTCATATGGTGTGACAAGTGGTAATATCATGAACTTGGATGTTAAATGGGTTATATAGTGTTTGACAGTGTGATAGAACACCATATGACCCTTTAGGACACCATATGGTGTCGTTAGGGGTCCTATGGTGTCCTAAGGGGTCATATGTTGTCATTAGGGGTCATATCATGTCCTAAGCGGTCATATGGTATTCTAGGACCCATTAGGATGCCATATGACCCCTTAGGACACCATATGACCCCTAACGACACCATATGGTGTCGTTAGGGGTCATATGGTGTCTTAAGGGGTCATATGGTGTCATAAGGGGTCATATGGTGTTCTATGATACCTTAGGACACCATATGTCCCCTAATACCACTATATAGTGTCCTATGGGGTCATATGGTGTCTTTAGGGGTCATATGGTGTCATTAGGGGTCATATTGTGTACTAAGGGGTCATATGGTTTCCTTGTAAGGAAGTTAAGTAGCGGAAACAACTTCCTACACTAACCTTGAGAGGAGGGTAATGCAAAACTTTTTCAGATCGTTACAACAGTTATAGAAAATAGAAATAGATATAATAGCAATCATACCACAACACAATGATTTACGTGGGGAAAACCCTTTCGGGAGAAAAACCCCACTCTCCAAAAGCAGCTCAATATTTTATTCAGAAATCAAAAACAGATTACAACATACTTGCAGAGCAAGCTCTTCGTAGGAGTACCACTAATCAGAGATTCAGAGGCAACTCAATAGCCATAAGACTCTTACACACAACATCTATCTCACACACCTCATAAATAGGAGATACAATACAGGAAACCGTCAAACGGTATTACAAACCATGGGCTAAAACCACCCAATAAGGTGTAGTCGACCTTATCTCCCTTCTAGATGCCCTATGACATGTTAAAGCACACATCAACACGTGTTGCTCCCTTTTACAGCTCATTTATGTATCCGATACAAATTATTTTTCCTATTTCAGGAGTACAAACTTCCGGAGGCCATAACTTGAGAACCGGGTGTCCGATTGACGAACCGTTTGAAGCGCCGGAAAGCTCGCGAAGTGCTCTATCACCTCATAACCCGCTTTGCCAGTTACAGAAACTTTTCAGGGCATTTTGGAGCCTCTAAAGGCCCCAAAATTAAGTTTAAACATTTTATTGCACCCCTCCAAGACGAAAACTTTAATATCTTCAAAACTAGCTATGACCTTGCGACGAAACTTTACCGGAATGCTTATCTAGCCAACCAGAAGCTTCAGGGAGAGTTTCGCACTATTTCGTGCTCAAATGAAAACTTACTATAAATAGTAACCTCACATAAATGCAAGGTTGAGACACCATTTTTCCCAACAAATCTCCCACTTGTCGAACACCTTGCATGAGTGAAAGGGAATGTCAACACAATGAATCAATTGCTAGGGGCCATAAGGCCCATAGACTCTGAACACCATCTGAACTTCTCTGTGCTCACAGCCTTAGTTAAAGCATCTGCAACATTCATCAAAGTGTCCACCTTAACCAGCTTCACCCTACCATCTTCGACCATATCTCTAACAAAATGATACTGAACATCAATATGTTTGGTCCGAGCATGAAATGTCGGGTTCTTAGCTAGGCTAATTGCACTTTGACTGTCACAGTAAACTGTCACTGTACCTTGTTTTATTCCAATATCCGAAGACAGTCTCTTAAGCCAAATGGCCTCTTTACAAGCATGAGTAGCTGCCATATACTCTGCTTCAGTAGTGGATAAAGCAACCACAGCCTGTCGCTTACTCATCCAACTAATTGCACCACCAAACAAAGTAAACACATAAGCACTGGTGGATCTTCTGCTATCAATATCACCTGCCCAATCTGAATCCACATAACCATGGATATCAAGGGAAGTCATGTCTCCAACTGAATTACCATGATAACACAAAGAATACTCTGAAGTACCCTTCAAATATCTGAAGACTCTTTTGACTGCATCCCAATGAACTCTACCAGGATTAGACATATATCTAGAAAGTACTCCCACTGCTTGGGCAATGTCTGGTCTAGTACAGACCATAGCATACATCAAGCTTCCAACCGCACTCTGGTAAGGCACTCTACTCATGTCTTCCATCTCCAATGGGGATGTAGGACAATCTGAAATAGATAGTTTCGTTCCAACTGTAAAAGGAACACTCAATGGTCTACAATTCTGCATGTTGAACCTCTGTAACACTGAATTCACATACTTACTCTGGCCTAGCCATAGCTTTTTGTTCGCCCTATCTCTTCTAATTTCCATCCCAAGAATGTGCTTTGCTGCACCAAGATCTTTCATTTCAAATTTAGTAGTGAGCTGAGACTTCAGTTCTGAAATCATACCTTTCCCTTTACCAATGAATAACATATCATCAACATACAATGCAATGAATAAGAAATGATCACCATAAGATTTATAATAAACATAGTGATCTGATTTAGAACGTTCAAATCCCAAACTCAACACATATGTATCAAATTTCTGGTACCACATCCTGGGACTTTGTTTGAGGCCATACAAAGATTTCTTCAATTTACAGACCAAATTACTTTTGCCTTTCACCACATAGTGCTCCGGCTGTGTCATATAAATATCTTCCTCCAAATCACCATGAAGGAAAGCAGTTTTCACATCCATTTGCTCAACCTCTAAATCATAAGCAGTAGCAATAGAAAGCAAAAATCTAATGGACATCATTTTTGCAACAGGAGAAAATATCTCACTGTAATCAACACCCTCAACCTGAGAGTAGCCTTTTGCAACCAACCTTGCTTTATACTTCTCAATGCTTCCATCTGAACCAATCTTTTTCTTGAACACCCATTTACAACCAACAGGTTTTCGTCCTTCAGGCAATGGTACAAGATCCCATGTATCATTCTTTTTCAAAGCTGCCATTTCTTCCTCCATAGCAATCTTCCAGAATTCTGCATCATTCATACCTAATGCCTCTTCTACAGATTTCGGTTCATCCACACTAGTATTCAGAGCAAAAATACATCTCCAATCATCAGGTTAATACCTTTCAGGTGGTTGTCTATGTCTTGTAGACCTTCGAACAAGCTGAGTTGGAGGTTCTTCCTCCTCTTCTGAATATTCAGAGCTAGACGAGCTCTCCTCAAATTCTTGCCTATCTAGGGGTCTCGATTCAACTCTTTCAGGTGTAGAAGGAAGTTGAATCACATCTTCTTTTTTAGTCTGTTCTGGCTGCAATGTAATAGAAGGAGACTTAATTTCTCTAAAAATAACACTTCTACTGTGAATTACCTTTTGTGCAACAGGGTCCCAAAGCTTGTATCCTTTCACACCATAACTATACCCGATGAAGATACATTTCACAGCCTTGTTCTCCAACTTTGTTCGCTTCTCCTTTGGCACATGTGCATATGCCTCGCAACCAAAAACTCTAAGATGTCTCAATGAAGGCTTGTGACCTGACCATGCTTCCATAGGCATTTTATCAACAAGAGCTGATGTAGGAGACCTGTTAATCAGGTAGCAAGCAGTGGCAACAGCTTCAGCCCAAAACTTTTGTTCAAGACCAGCACCACTCAACATACTCCTAGCCTTTTCCATCAGTGTCCTGTTCATTCTTTTTGCAACTCCATTCTGCTGTGGAGAATACGGAGTTGTCTTCTACCTGTTAATTCCACAGTCTTTACAGAATCTATCAAAATCATTAGAGCAAAACTCACCGCCATTATCAGTTCTCAAACATTTTATTTTCTTTCCAGTCTGCAACTCAACCATTGCTTTAAATTCTTTAAAACGACTAAAAACTTCAGATTTACTCTTTAGAAAATATATCCATGTCCTTCTACTAAAATCATCAATAAATTAAACATAATATGTGGATTTTCCAATCGAAGAGACATCTACTGGACCAAACACATCAGAATGGATAAGGTCCAAAACACCACAAGTTTTATGAGAACTCGAGTAAAACTGAACGCGGTTTTGTTTTCCATAAATGCAATGCTCACAGAAATCAAAGTCAAGATTACAATCATTCAAACCTTCAACAAGGTTTTTATTTTTCAAGGTCCTTAGACCCTTTTCTCCAATGTGGCCAAGTCTCTGGTGCCATAACATAGTCTTCTCTGCAGGTAACTTTGCTTCAGATGAAAGTGCACCCTTAGGTACCCAAAAACCATTTCCATCTGCTGAAGGTGAAACCTTCAAATCTTCCAGTGAAGTATCCGCAGATTTACTTTTTACAGAAGTGCTATTACACTCAATAGTGTATGCTTCAAGCTTATACAAAGTGCCAAACCTGACACCTCTAGCAACTACCATAGCACCCTTAATCATCTTACATCCTGCTTCAGAAAAGACTACCTGCACACCTGCATCTATCAGTTTGCTCACAGATAACAGGTTTCGTTTTAATCCAGGGATATGCAGCACACCATTAATCCTTTTTATTCTACCATCATAAAACCTGATTCTAACTTTACCTCGACCAACAATGTCTAGATGTGAATCATCACCCAAGTACACCTTACCTCCATTAAATCCTTCATATTCAGAAAACCAATCTCTATTGGAAGTCATATGAAAAGATGCACCTGAGTCAATTAGCCAGGCATCATTACCTGCATGAGTCGCCAAAGCCGCAATAAATGCATCGCCATCTTCCTTGTCGGACTTAGAATCAGAATCGAACTTTTTCTTTTTCTTCTTCTTCTTTTCTTCTTTGCAGTCCTTACGGATGTGACCTGGTTTACCGCAATTCCAGCAAATGACTTTGGACTTTCCAGGAGATTTCGATCTCCCTTTGGATTTGGACTTGCCGCGCTTCTCATTCTTCTTTCCTTTCTCCTTAGGTCTTCCACGAATGGTTAAGGCTTCCTTTGAACCGATGGATACCTTCCTTCGCATCTCTTCACCAAGTAGGGCACCCACCACGTCTTCAGATTTCAAAACAACAGAAGTACTACCAATAGCCATAACAAGAGAATCCCACGAATCAGGCAAAGAACAAAGAAAGATCTGACATTTCTCCTCCTCGTCCATCTTAACACCGATGGATACTAATTGAGCCACAATCATATTGAATGCTTCCAGGTGGTCTGCAATTCATCCACCCTCTTCCATCTTCAAGGAATACAATTTCTTTCTTAAGAAAATTTGATTTAATAAAGATTTCACTTGATACATCTCACCAAGCTTAGTCCATAGCTTCTTTGCAGAGTTCTCTTCATGGACATTGATTAGAACAGAGTCTGCCAGGCACAGTCTGATTAGACCCTTGGCTTTTCGGTCCATAACATCATACTGAGCTGCCGCAGTAGGATCTGAGGGCCTTTGGACATTCACATCAACAGCATCCCAAAGATCTCGATCTATTAGCAGATCTTCCATCTTCAGCTTCCACATCTCAAAATTACTTCCATTAAATTTCTCCACCTCTATTCTCCCTGATGAACTCGCCATCTGAATATTCCTGCAACAAGATCAAAAAGTGTCTTCTGCACAAGCTCCCACTCAAATCTGGATTAGTTCAAAAAACCCAACTGCCCACAATTGAAACCAAAGGTGATCAGGCTCTGATACCACTTGTAAGGAAGTTAAGTAGCGGAAACAACTTCCTACACTAACCTTGAGAGGAGGGTAATGCAAAACTTTTTCAGATCGTTACAACAGTTATAGAAAATAGAAATAGATATAATAGCAATCATACCACAACACAATGATTTACGTGAGGAAAACCCTTTCGGGAGAAAAACCCCACTCTCCAAAAGCAGCTCAATATTTTATTCAGCAATCAAAAACAGATTACAACATACTTGCAGAGCAAGCTCTTCACAGGAGTACCACTAATCAGAGATTCAGAGGCAACTCAATAGCCATAAGACTCTTACACACAACCTCTATCTCACACACCTCATAAATAGGAGATACAATACAAGAAACCGTCAAACGGTATTACAAACCATGGGCTAAAACCACCCAATAAGGTGTAGCCGACCTTATCTCCCTTCTAGATGCCCTATGACATGTTAAAGCACACATCAACACGTGTTGCTCCCTTTTACAGCTCATTTATGTATCCGATACAAATTATTTTTCCTATTTCAGGAGTACAAACTTCCAGAGGCCATAACTTGAGAACCGGGTGTCCGATTGACGAACCGTTTGAAGCGCCGGAAAGCTCGCGAAGTGCTCTATCACCTCGTAACCCACTTCACCGGTTACAACAACTTTTCAGGGCATTTCGGAGCCTCTAAAGTCCCCAAAATTAAGTTTAAACATTTTATTGCACCCCTCCAAGATGAAAACTTTAATATCTTCAAAACTAGCTGTGACCTTGCGACGAAACTTTACCGGAATGCTTATCTAGCCAACCAGAAGCTTCAAGGAGAGTTTCACACTATTTCGTGCTCAAATGAAAACTTACTATAAATAGTAACCTCACATAAATGCAAGGTTGAGACACCATTTTTCCCAACATTCCTTAGGGGTCATATGGTGGCCTCAAGGGTCATATGGTGTTATATGACCCCTTAAGACACCATATGACCCCTTAGTCCATGTCATATGGTGTCGTTAGGGGCATATGGTGTCCTAAGGGGTCATATGGTATTTTATGACCCATTAAGACACCATATGACCCCTAACAACACTATATGGTGTCGTTAAGGGTCATATGGTGTCTTAAGGCATAATAAGGGGTCCTAAGGGGTTATTAGATCTTCTATGACCCCTTAGGACACTATGTGACCCCGTAGGACACTATATGACCTATAAGAATACTATATGGCATCCTAAGCAGTTATATGGTGGTGTTAGGGGTCATATGGTGTCCTAAGGGGTCATATGGTGTTCTATGACCCCTTAGGACACCATATGACCCCTAATGACACCATATCATTTTTTAAGGGGTCATCTGACATTTTTAGTGGTCATATGGTGCCCTAAGGAGACATATGGTGTTCTATGACCCCTTAGGACACCATATGACCCCTTAGGACACAATAAGGTGTCATGAGGGGTCATATGGTATCGTATGGCGTCATATGGTGTCCTAAGGGCTCATATGGCATCCCAAGGGGTCATAGAACACCATATGACCCCTTAGGACACCATATATTGTCATTAGGGGTCATATGGTGTCTGAAGGGGTCATAGAACACCATATGACCTCTTAGGACACTATATGGTGGCGTTAGGAATTATATGGTGTATGGAGTCATATGGTGTCCTAAGGGGTCATATAATACCATATGATCTCTTAGGACACCTTATGACCCCTTAGGAAATAATATGACCCCTTAGGACACCATATGGTCACGTTAGGGGTTATATGGTGTCCTAAGGGGTCATAGAATACCATACAATCCCTTAGGACACTATATGACCCCTTAGGACACCATATGACATATCCTAAGGGTTCATTTGTTGTCTCAAGGGGTCATAGAACATCATATTACCCCTAAGGACACCATATGACCCCTTAGGACACCATACAGTGTTTTTAGGGGTCATAGAACATCATATGACCCCTTAGGACATAATATGACCCCTAATGATACCATATGACCCCTAACTACACCATATGACCCCTCAAGACACCATATGGTGGTCTTAGGGGTCATATGGTGTCCTAAAGGGTCATATAAAGTGTATTTCAATAGTCTTTGTATTTTCTTAGATAAAGTGTACTTCAAATTGGTAATACTCATGAAGTCCAAAATTATTTTTATACCATTGAGATCTATTGAGGTCAACAATTGAAAAGCAACTCAACCCCCTTGAGCATTACAACTTTTAGGTAAAATTTACCTCATGGAATGCAATGGTTGTTAGAGTATATTTTATATCAATGGTGGAAAAGATTTCTGATAAAACCCTATTGTAACTAATAATTATGTTGTATTATTTGTGAATTAGTTTAATTTTTAATAATAATTTATAATTTTTTTGGTGAATTTGATCCAATCATATATCGAATATTTTGGCGAATCTTTGAGTTCAAAAATTTAATAAAATAAACTCGCTGGTGATTTATATAAGACTAAAATAATATTTTGTGAGAATGTGGGGATTTAGGTCACCTTAAAACTTGAAATATTAGCCAAATTTTGAATTACAAATTTTAAAAAATAGCCAATTGGTGAATATTAGCCACTAAAAAATTCACTGCAGGAGGAGTGGAGGAATTATTATTAGAGAAGCTACCCTTTTGACTAACATTTGTAGGTATGACATTTTGTGTAGAGGTAGCCATGATGTTTGATGTAAAAGTGGTAACACTAGCCATAGGGGTATTTAGACGAATGAATTGATTGTCTTGATTAGGAGGTTGTGTATAACCAAGGAATTCAACACAACCCTTCATAGACATGATATTAGTGTCAAAAATATGAGTAATGCCATGCAAGATATCAACACCAACTTTATCACTTTCAACCATTATTTTTAATCCATCAATCAATGGTAGAGCCTCACTTTCCAAGTATTGTTGACTCATCCATTGTTGAAGATTTTCAAATTGTTTGTCAATCTTCACCGATTGGTCAACGAAAACTCTAGTTAGTGATTCATCCACATCATGAGAATCATGTAACGAATGAAGATAAATAGAGTCATGTGTAGGATTGGAAAAACCACCAACATACTGATGGAATAATTTATACAAATTAGGCTCCATCTCCTCGGTATTTAAACCTTGGGAAGCCTTAATTCTACAACTTCTTCTTATGGGGATATTATAGGTTGGACTAATAGTAGTAAAAATCATGCACTAAGGGAAGGAAATTGGAAATTTAAAATTTGAATTTTGAAATTTAAATCTAATTTTGAAACTTGAAAAGATTATTGAATAATTTAAAATTATAGAACAATGATTGTTCAATTAAATAAACAAATTTATTGAAAAGATAAAAAATAATGCAACCCACAAATAAATATAATATTAAAAATTAGGGCCTTGCGAAAATAGCCTCTTTATTTTTAAATTTAAATTTAAAATTAAGCACAAGAAATTTAAATTTAGAATTAGTTCTTTGTGAGAATAACCTCTTAATTTTAAATTTAAATTTAAAATTATCCACAAGAAATTTAAATTTAAAATTAGGGCCTTGTAAAAAGAACCTCTTAATTTTAAAATTTAGATGTAATGTTGGAATTTGAGGATTAAAATAATCAATTTAAATTTAAAAATAATGGCTCTTTTAATTAACCATTGAATTTTAAAATTTAAATTTGAAATTTAATCCAAGATTGCAATTTTGAATTTGAATTAAAATTAACAATCAAATTTGAAATGGGAAATCCAAAATTTAAACAACCAACAAGTTCAATTTTAAAATTTGAATTTTAAAATTGAAAGACACTCATATCTAAAATAATTATTCCAAATTAAGCAATTCACAAGCTTAATTCTTAAATTTTTCACTGAGGGGACATTACATTCAAAAGAGGGAAGGGAATCCACTAGATTTAGTCATAAATAAGACAAGGGTTGAATACTTAATGGATTTGGGTTAATTATGTGATATTTTTATTCTTCTTTTGTAAGTTGAATTGCTGAAATTAGGTAAAGTGCTAAAAAAAGAAGGTAAAATTGTGAAAACAATGAGATACAAATGCAGGATTTTCACATGCACCTAGATCTAAGCAATGTAAGCTAAGTCAGATCTGATCTTCAAAAAAAGATCCTAACATGTTGGGATCATGGTGGTGGTCGGCCCGCTCCTCTGCACTTTTTGCACAACAAAGGGGGATTGATTCATCTCTATAATTAAAACATATTATGAGAAGTTCAACTCCGTACCTATTTCCTACACATAGAAAGAAAGGTAAACTGGTTGGGAATAGGGGTTTGCCTTAGGTCAAACCCCTTTTATGGAATTAACCATGAAATTGAAATAAAGATAATTGAAATGACTATAATGAAAGATTCTCCTTATAAGGGAGATGTTAAATTATGACTAAAAATTGAATGATGATACCTCCTTGTGAATTTTTGCTTGCTTCCACATGGAATTAGGGTTTCATGAAGTCTTCAATGAAATAGGATAAATAATTTCTTCTTCAATGCTTGAATCTTGACTTTATTGTTTCTCCTAAGCTTGAAGGAACACTAATTAATATGGAATTGCTCTTGAATGCTTGATTTGTTGATGTCAAAATCTACTTGTTGTAAATATATATAAAACTGAGAGGGGAAATCCTCTTTATATACTTTCCCATAGGGAAAATTGACTAATTTTCTAACTTTTTAAGAGTTTGTTAAAAGTTGTTTATGGGTAGTTGTAGGTTATTTGGGTAGTTTAATATGATGAAAATTTTATAAATTTCATTCACAAACTCAAATTTGGAGGTTGGAGAGGGTTGGAGAAGGATGGAATAACGAAAGAACTTATCTTTGTAGTATCCTTATATTCCTCTTGAAGTTTTCAGAATTTCCAATCTGAAATATGCCATTTTATGGCCTTTTGATGGCCACATGTTGAGGACTGTAATATATGGATGGAAATATATTTGTTTCTAGTTTCCAAATATTTTTGTCTCATCAAATTTTATTGAGTTTTGTGTAAGATATGCCATTTTTGGTACAAACTATTCTGAATGACTATTTTTTTTGTAACAGTCTGATAGAAACTTATGGTATGGATTGGTAAGATACAATAACAGTATGAAACCAATGGTAAAAGGTGGAAAAATTATTCTAGTTTCATTTTCTTTTGATCTGATCAAATTTTATTAATTTTTGAATGAGTTATGACATTTTTGGTGAGAGAAGGTCTGTGATAAAACTAGGGTTTCCAGCAAACATTAAGAAAACTATATATTTGTAATGAATCATGAAACTAACCATCCAATTCCTGAATAAGTCTTGGGAATCCATCCTTAGGGTGCTCAATGACCCAAAACAACATCCAAATCAATAGTTTTGAGGCATCTAATAAGACAAAATTCCAAATATCAACAAAATCAACTAATCCAATATCAACCTTCCTTAATCCATCCAAGACAAATCATATATCCAAGAAAATCAACATTAGGTTCAACATCCATAAGTACCATTCACATCAAATATCATACCTTGGCATGAACTTCATCATAACTTTCAAGAGTCATCCTTTTCTATCCTTTTATCTCATATTCTTCAAGTTCCATTGTCTTCATTGTATTACCTGCATACAAAATCACAATCTCTCAATCATCCATATAGGGTTACCAATCCATAAGGTGTTTATTGAGCCCAACGACAAACAACAACTTCCATTCACATGACTATCCTAGTTATGACAATTTTGATAGCACTTCACTTTGTCATCCATACATTTCATCCTATATAATATATGGCAAATCTCTCTAGTGAGAATGTACAAAAATTGATTATGAACAACATATAAAACACTCGTAAATATCCAATGGTGAAATAAAATTTTATGCCCTCTATCCCGCGACAATTTTTGACTGTCATAAAAACAAGGAAGAATGCATGTACAGTCTGCCTAGGGCATCAAATATCTCCCAAAATACATACCCATTTGATATGAAACCAAATCCATTTGAAAGACCCTTCAATCTACTCTCAGAATAACTAAGATTTATATTTTTCCCATCATTATAATTTGGAATATGATCAAACCCTTGCACACATCTCTGTAAATGAGGGTTTACAAACTCTTGTTACAAAAACTAACATAACTCCTTCATTCCTTCATTAAAAAAAAACCAAACCAAAGCCAAAAAGAAAGTTAACTTATTTCCCTAAATTTTCATAATAATTATACAACATTTCTAGACCTTACATGGTCGTACAAGGCCTGGAAATAGATAAAATAACTGTTTTAGGACTGCAAAACAAAATTTTTTGAATTCCCAATTTCAATCAAAATGTACTTCATCTTTCTCTTCGATTTGGATCAGCAATACATCATTTAAATAGTGATTCCCATCCTTGGTAACTCTCATAACCACCCTTTAACCAATTTGGACCTCCTCAGTTATGCATTTTACATCCTTATTACCCTTATTTGTGTCTTTTAACACACTTTGGAACACTTCAACCTCATGAGGACCTTTTGGGGAATTTATGACAAATGGCTTACATAGCCTTACATTATTCTTTACAATGAATCAAATAGACCTTAGAAACTCAAACATTATTGAAATTACTCATGACATCACTCTTAACCTCATGGAACCTCCTAAAACTAGGTGGTCCTGCACCAGTATATCAAACTAAGAGGGGAAATTCTCTTTATATACTTGCCCATAGGGAAAATTGACTAATTTTCTGACATGAGCCAACATGGAGAGGAGAATCCCACTCAATTTTGAATTGAAAAAATAGGTTTAAAGAGGGCCCAATTTGGGGAGGACCATGGAATGGCACCATGGTCCCAATTAGGACCAAGGGACCATGCCCTGGTGCTACCCTATTTTGGGTTAGCATAGAGGTGCCCAAGGGGGAGGGGGAGGTAAATTAATTTGTATGATATTTATGAGGGGTATGAGCATAATCAGGTCTTAGAATACGCCAAGGGGTTAAAAATATAAGGTGAAGACCCAAATGTAGTCAAAATTACAAAGGGGTGCAATTTTAGGATGCTATAGTAGGTATTGTTGTGGACTGAACTATTTCTAGCTTCTCTATCCATATTTATTTTAGTCCCAACCTAGCATGGAGATCCTTTCAGAGTGATAGAAAATTCTTGATGTTATTTATGGAAATAAGGTTGATGTGAAGAATGGGCAAGTTAAAACCAAGCAAGTTACTTTGGACAAAAAGAAAAATCCTCAGTACCATGATAGTTTTACCAAGAGTAATTATCTTCTTAAGAAGTCATACCTCTACCTAGAATGCAAGCTATCAAGGGACTCAAACTCTCATTTTTTTGAATCTCCATTATTTTTATGTTAGCTTCTTACTTTGAGATGGTGTCTTGATTGAGAAGATTTTTTTATGTTTTGGTCTTGTTTTCCTTTTTTTATCATTCTTTGTTTGTGTTGAGATATTTAAAGAATGTATGTATTGCGAAGATTGATTTAGAGACAGATTCAAAATTTAGTGTTGAGAGTAATATGGATTGTTGTCTAGTGAGTTTCAAAGATTATAATCAATAATTGCACACTTTCATGCCCATCAGACAATGATGGATCTCTATCATAGCTCAATAAGGATTGTTGTCAAATAACTCAAGACTTTTCTATTTAAGAGTTTAGGACTAAGAACTCAAGAATTAACCTCAAAGTTACACCTTTATGATGGTCAAAATGTAGCTTGATGGAGGTCTACTTGATTCAAGATTTATTCTTTTAGGAAAAGATCTTCTAAAAAATGTGTATTAATATTATGTAATCAACATATTTTGTGATGTAAGACTTAAGGGGTGGGCCTTGGCTAGTGGAAACTTGAGGATTGATAGTACATTTGTAGGAACAAATAAATAAGGGGGAATGATAGCATAGCAAATATGTATTACATAGCTTAAATATAGTAGTTCATGTTTGATGGCAATTATTCATCAAATGCAGTTATGTTAACTATAACATCAATTGTAGTAATGCCTATGTAAAAGCCTCTATAGATCATCAAATCAATTAATGAATCATTTTTGTCTCACGTGCTCATCCTTTGACTTGTGACTTGATTCTGATATGTTGGAAATAATATCCTAGAGTATAGATGTAAACTAAGATACCGAGTCTCCATGGCATATCATTCAAACATGAATATGGTCAACTAGAATCTTAATAGGAGAGTTGAGCATTTGAATTATTGGTCTTTTGTTGTAATGCAGTCGAGGTTGTGCAATGTGTGTATAAGAACTAGGTCAAATGATAGGAATAATATTTAGCATAAATAGTCATATATAGAACTAAAAACCAACTCTAAACTACAAATCTAGAAATGTGATTTAGAGAGAAATTTATCATTGAAATATGGAGTAGAAAGTGTTGGACTATGCAGCTAAATGCCCTAGTCCTAAAAGTGTCTTCATGAGTTGAGGTTTTGGATTCTGTATTAGGATTTAGGAGGATATGTAGATCCTTCTCTTCAAAATTTATCCTAAAAGTGTCAAAAGAGTAACCTAACTAGTATATTATAGGGATTTTCACCTATTCAAATTCTAGGACTATTTGTCTCAATCTGCTTTATACCAATCTGCAACTCTCTATTATCGAATCGATACCCTACACACAGAAAATAAAGAAAATGTTGTGTTGTATAGGGTTTTCCTTAGTCAAACTCTATGTTAGTGTTTCCGCCTCCATACTAGCTATGATGATGAGAAAGAGACTTAGCCTTGGCAAAGAAGAGGCTAAATGACAATTCAAATTCTAAATTGACAAGATTATATCTTAAGATTAATAATGGTGATGATGCAGCAATTTTTATACAATTCTTCCAAGTCTCAATTAAATAACATGAAAAATCATATCATAATCCATCATGAAAACATACTTTAAGTTAAGTTGTCCTATCTTGATGATCCTTGGTCTTAGTGTAGACACCTAAAATTAATTAAATTTGTATTTAATTAATTTAAGCCTATCAACATAATTAACCAATTTAATTGTGTTAATTCCCTTCTTCTTAAGGTTAATTAAATCAAATTTAATCAATCTTATCACTATGGTCCAATAATTAATTTATCAATAAATTATCTTTTTCCCAATTCTTTTGAAGTCACCTCAACCACTATTTCTTCTAAAACCCACTTAGTTAATTAATCAACCTAACTAAAGTGATTCCTACATATCACTTTCTCTAATACTCACTTAACCTAATTAATTTTTTCTTAATCATACTTATCATTATTCTCTAATTTCATATTCCTCTAGGGTAAGTGCACAAAGATGCTGGTCAAAAAGGGGGTATAAGTGGACACTTTTTTTTCTGAAATCAGGTGAACCTGAACTTGGAGGCAAAATTCGAAAGTCATCCACTCAAGATATGAAGATAATCAAACAACAAATATTGCAGTACTTTGAATCTAGTTTCCAAACTAGTAAACTTTTTCAAAATTGGATAAGATTAAGGGGGTCAAATCCTTCGCGCACAAAAAATGGACCCTTATTTTTTCTAAAAAACATAACATAGTGTCTGATGTGCGCATCAAAAATGTCATAGTTAGATTTAGTATTTTGACAAATCCTTTGGCAAAAAGATATTTAAGAGTGAGCACTAGAAGATGTGTAATTGTTTGTAATTTTTTGTTGAGTATTTTTTTTTTTAATGATTTTTCCAATCGAGCACATCCTTAAAATTAGGTACGTGTTCATGTACGAAACATAAGTTGCACTAACCAAATAAAAAATACAATTTTTTTTTAAAATTGTAAAGAATCAAGTGCACTACAATAATATATAAAGTTGTTTAAATTTGGATAAGTATATCAAAATTTATTCAAAAAATGGTGCACCTATGTCTGTGAGAACTATGGAGACACTGGTAAAACAAATTCAATAATAATATGTTATTGTTGTTCAAATTGAAAAAAAATTATATGGTTAGAAAACTCAGAAGATGGGTGAAAATATGGTGGAAATTTTAGAAATACCCACTTGATGAAGTGTAAACCTGATGATGACAAAGTCGATAAACCAAGTTGATAAAATAAAACACATAAAAAATGAGAGAAATGGAGAGAAATCAAACTTCCAAACCGTAGCTTTGTCATCCAGGCCTATTTCCAAGCCTAAATAGTCAAAAGCGCGTACAGGGTACTACAAGTTTAAAAAGCATGTATGCGCTCTTTTAACTATAAATAGCGCGTACGCACTATTGTATAATATAATATTCTATATATAATATATGTATATACATATAATATATGTAATATATAATATGTGTATAATATGATATTGTATATATAATGTGTATATACATATAATTTATAATATATGTATATATATAATATATTAAACATATATATACACATGTAAGTGTATTGTCTCCCCCTCTCAAATGCATACAAGGTGCCTCTCTCTCTCTCTCTCTCTCTCTCTCTCCCTCCCTTCCTCCATACCCCATCCCTCTCTCTCTCCCTTGCTCTCTCCCCTTCTCCCTTCCTCCATACCCCATCCCTCCCTCTCTCCCCTTATCCCTTTCTCCATACCCCATCCCCCTCTCTCTCGCTCTCTCCCCTTCTCCCTTCCTCCAAAACCCATCCCTCTTTCTCTTCTTCTCTCCCTCCCTCCCTCCATACCTCACTGCAACTATGTTTGCACTTCTATAGAAGTAAGTGAATTTATTTCTTGTATGTAACTTCCTCTTTGATTTTTATCATTTATGCTCTCCTAAGAAAATTGGCTTATGGATTTGTGTGTGTATATCGAATGGGAGGAATAGGGTTTGAAATTGAACCATGGGTGTATTACCATGAAAAACAAGGAAACCTACAGCAATATTCTTCTCGATTGTGGTTTTAATGAGAAGAGAAGATGTGGAAAATAGTGTCAACAAAGCAACATGATGAGTCAGAGTACCTACAATATGTTTTTCAAAATAATACAATAGGTAGGAAGAGAAAGATGGGGAGTAACGCTGATGATGTCCTGTAGAATGATAGTGGTGGGTATGCGAGAGTTCCCATGTTGTTACACAATGCTTATCACCTAAGGAAATTAAAGTTTGTTGTATGCATGGCAGTGGTAGTATATGATGATCATCACTTGTCAGCGAGCTTGGAACGGTACATACCCATGAAAGAAATCAAGTGTGTAATTCCTATAGTCACAATCAAGATCAGTCTTATAACCTTGAAAATTTAATAGCATCATATGTTTTAGAACTTAGGTAGTATTCTTAGGGTTAGGTCAAGCTCTTACACTTTCCTTTTAGCGAAGCGTCATTGTTTGTTCGCCTGCAGTCTCGTTGTATGATGTTCTATTCATAACTTTAAATTTAATATATCATTTTATTAGCCCACCATATGACCCCTTAGGTGTCATTAGAGGTTGTATTGTTTCCTAAGAGGTCATATGGTGTCCTATGACCCCTTAAGACCCCTCAGGACAGCAATGACCCATAACAACACCATATGGTGTTCTAAAGGGTCCTATGGTGTTCTATGACCCCTTAGGACACCATTTGGTGTCGTTATAGGTCCTATGGTGTGCTAAGGGATAATATAGTGTCATATGACCCCTTAGGACACCCTATGACCCCTTAGATGTTGTTAAGGGTCATACTATGTTCTAAGGGTAATATTGTGTCCTAGATTCGATATCTCTTCCTCTCCCTCCGTCCCACCTCCTTCTTCTCTCCCTCTCTCTCTCTCTCTCTCTCTCTCTCTCTCTCTCTCTCTCTCTCTCTCTCTCTCTCTCTCCCCTTCTCCCTTCCTCCATACACCATCCCTCTCTCTCTCTCTCCCCTTCTCCCTTCATCCATACCCCATCCTTCTTTCTCTTCTTTGCTCCCTCCCTCTTTCTCTTCTTTTCTAATTCCTATAGTCACAATCGAGATCAGTCATATGGTGTCTTGTGTCCTTTCTCTCTCACTCTCCCTCCTTCCCTCCCCCCTCCTCTCCCTCTCTCCCTCCCTCTACCTCTCTCCCTCTCTCTACCTTCCCTTCCCCCTCTCTCTCTCTCTCTCCCTCTCTCTCCCTCTCTCTCATTCCCTCTCTCTCTCCCTCTACCTCTCTCTCCCTCTCCCTCCCCCCGCTCTCTCTCCCTCTCCCTCTCCCCTCTCATCTCACTCCCTCCCCCTACTCTCCCTCTCCTTTCTTCTCTCCCACCCTCCCCCCTCTTCTCTCTCTCTATCCCTCCCTATACCTCTCTCCCTCTCTCTACCTTCCCTCCCCCCCCTCTCTCTCTCTCCTTCTCTCTCCCTCTCCCTCCTTCCATCTCTCTCTCCCTCATTCTCCCTCTCCCTCTCCATCCTTCTTTGCCCCCTCTTCTCTCCCTCTCTCCCTCCCTCTACCTATCCCCCCTCTCCCTCTCTCTCTCTCTCCCTCATTTCCTCCATACCCCTTCTTCTCTCCCATCCTCCCCCCTCTTCTCTCCCTATCTGC